>NC_029776.3:85104478-85107674 GCF_000817695.3 Arachis duranensis
TTTTTCTCAATCCACCTTGAGAGTTGAGAGAGATAGAAAAGGTATTAGGACTTAAGAGGTGTAAGTATGAGAATCACTGTTGGGGTTTGAATGTCCAAATTTAGAATCTTTGATAAGCTTAGGATTCCTTAGAGGCCCATGTTGACATGTCTCTCTATTTTACCCTTCTTCCCTTTCCTTCTTTCTATACATTGGATTCCTCCTTCTTTATCCAATTCACAGTTATTAATACTACCATACCCCCCTATACCCATTTTCTATATTTTATATTATTTTCTTTTCCATACAAATCCAGCTAGCCTCCAATTAAATGCTCTATACATGCATGGTACTCTAAACTTTTTCTTTATATTATTATTGCTTAGTATTTTTCCACTCATTGCATGCCGTGGACCTTTTTGTATTTCAAATTTCAAAAATCCATACCAAAATTGAGAAAATGTTAGACTGCTAGATTTTCTTGAGTTTTGATATTTGTGTTAAAGTAGTTTGTAACTGAAAAAATGAATGAATGTCAAAAATTATCAGACAAGCTATCCTCTTTTTTTTTTTTTCTTTTAAAATTCTCCCTAAATAAACCATCCCTAATTTTGATGCATTATTGGTTCTCATGTAAAACATGTTACTCTTTATAAGTTTAATTTATTTGTCCAAAAGGACCCCCTAGCTATTGTGTGAGTATAAGAATGTTTGTTAGCTAAGCTAGTTATATATATTATTTTTATTGTACACTTTCATTTTGTATTAATTAAAGTTTTAGTAGCTTGCTAGATTCAATACTAATTATCCTATCCTACCAAGACTAAAACATGTTTTTAAGTGATTTACACTTGGGTAGCTTTTGCAGATTAAATTGTGTTTGATAATAATTTTAATATTTTAGGGAAGGATAATTTTTTTTTTTTAGTGTCTTGTCTCTATTATTTTTATCTCCGTTATTTTTTGGGAAGGCATAAAAAAATTGATATTTCTATACATATTTTAACAATAAAAAAAGATTTATGAATTTATTGTAAACTCAAATTTGTGCCTCGGAGACAATTTTCAAATATCAATTCACAATAACATTTATAAGTCATTTACCAAATTAGCCCTCTTTTAAATATTTAGAAATAATCTCTTGAACTAATCAACTAGGGCAAATAATACGACTTTCATTAACTAGGTTATTAAGTAAAGATATAAGAGACTAATATTTAAGTAGCTAGCTAAAATTATTTTTAAAATTTTTTATTTTTTGAGAATTTGAGAGTTTAGCATTAGAATTTAAAATTTAAAATTAAAAACTTATTAATATTAATTAAAATTTAATTTTCTAATTGAACTAATAAGTAAAACCTAATTAGCATACATGGTTGAATTGAAAACTTGAAATTGAAGCAAGTATAGTAGTAGTTTATATATATGAAAATGCAATGCATGCATGCATATGAATATGGATCCTATATATAGAATTGAGGACCATCCTAGAATCTATAGTGACAAGTCACATCAATTGTTGGCACATACTAGATTATTGGTGAGCTCAGAATCCTGTCACACACACTCTCACTCTGCTAATCGGTTACCACTAAATGTCAAAAACACTCTTCAAGGTTTCTGTGTACTTTCAACATTAATTAATTTCAACCCCATATATACCACCATATTCATATCTTACTCTCCCCTTCTTATTGACATCACATTCCTTATTTGTGTAATATTGCTTTCTGCCACTATGAGTCTATGTGATTTAATGAGGAGGAGATTTATATATGAAAAAATTAGGCTACATATATAGGGTTATTATATTCCTTGATGCTATCCATGCACTAAAAATATTGAGTAATGGTTTCTCTTATTTTAGTCTTTTTATATTAAATTAATACAAAATATATTAAAAATTCTAACTCATCCTCTTAATTATTCTTTTCATTTTTAAATAAATAAAATTTTAATTTTTTTTTACCTTTTGAATATTTTCTAAAATATATAACATATATATATATACTTAAATTTTTATTTAAGAGTCTGTCACTGGCTAATAAATTACTACGTGTACAAAATGAAATTCAAACTCTTGACACTTGTTTAAACGGACGAATAAATTGACCACTCAAACAACCCAAGTTGGTTATTAGTATTTAAATTGTCACATTAATAGTTAATGGAGTAAAATAATAACAATAACCAAAATACATCATTTTTAAAATTTCATTGAATTAAAATAAAAAATTATAGAACTAAAACAAAAAGGAGTAGTGCATTTTACTGAGAGAAAAAAATTATTCGAACCTACATAATGTTACCACCGGTTGGGATTCAAAGAAAGATATTGGATATGTGCTTCAGTGCTTGTTTTGTTTATTATGTATCCAAAATGGGATATTAAAATATATATTATAATAAAAATATATGAAATTAAAGTTATTGGATGTGTCATCATTCCATGTATTCTCATTTCAGCCAATTCCTAATATTATTATTTTCAAATTTTCTATTTTAAAAATTGTATATATGAACGTCTAAAAATAAGGGATATAATTATAATTTTTAATTTTTTGTTCATAATGCTTATGGCTAAAAGCACTGAAATAAAATAAGATCATATTTTCTTAAAGATTTTATATTGCAAAGGCAAGGAATTTTATAATTTTATAAAACAAACTAAATTGAATATATCTATAAAAATATAGTTATTATTAATTAATTAATTATTGGTATATTTAAACTATTTATAATTAACTACACAAAAAAAGAAAATGTGTTAGTTGTTAAAAAATATGAATACTAAGATAGCATTTTATTATATTTAAAGAAAAATATTGTCTATTATAACAGATATAATAATGGAATTGTATTAAAATTATGTTGATAAACAAATTGTGATCCTCTTAATCACAATATGGATTACCACCGCCTATACATGTTTACATGGTGCCAATATAGTAGTCAGCAACACAAGAAATGCCAACAACCATTCAAAAAGAAACAGGACAAAAATAAAACAATTCAAATTCTTTGAAACATGAGTACATGACAATTGTGTCCTCAATATATATTTTATATTGATGATGTTTTTGGTTTAGATTTTAATGTTATATGCATATAAAAAAAATTAGTTATTAAATAAGTTATTATATGTTTATATATAAATATAAGTATAATTTAATTTATTTTTAATATTTTTTATTATAATTTAGTTAGGCTAATGGTT
>NC_029776.3:85107705-85108460 GCF_000817695.3 Arachis duranensis
TAGTAATATTATATATATATATATATATATATATATACATATATTGGGACATTTTATGTTTTACAAGTTTTGCTGGGTCTCTAACTCTGATATTGTAACTATTTAATTTCTCCACTATAAATTAAATGCAAAGTAGCATAGACATGGAGTAATTAGGAAACCAAAAAAAAATAAAAAAAATAGATGGAGTAATTAAGGTTTCTTGGGAATTTCACATGTGCTTCCAATATATTATGGCATTACCATACAAGAAGTGGCACCTCTCCTCAATTATCCAAATAAACCGTACAACAAATAAAAGGTTGCAATATTCATTTAAGTCCCATTGCAGTAATAAATTAAAGAATCAACTTGTATTATGGTACAAATTTGTTTGTTTCGGAAGGAAGAAAAATATCACTGAAAGACCTTGAACTTCAAACAAGACTGGTCTTACCAAACAGTTTTCCTACCTTCTAGCTGTCCTTTCATTTATAAAAAACATTTTAAAATATAATTTGAACAAATATATTAATGCCTTTTAGGCTGGAAAAACCAGATTTCATTCTTAATTAGATATGCAATAAATTTTACTGACATGAGTTTGGTTTTTAGTCTATTATAAATTATTTACTAAATACTAAATTTGACAAAAAAAAAAAAGAAAATTAAAGATATTAATATATAATTAAAAAAATAAATAATTTAATCAATAAAAACGTTATGTTCACCCGCTCAAACTGATAACTGTTTGGCCTTCTTCTCTCTTCTCTTTT
>NC_029776.3:85109190-85115987 GCF_000817695.3 Arachis duranensis
ATGTTCCTTTCTAGTTTCTCCCACGTGTGTTAATTTGTGGAAGCATATTAAGTTCACCCACTCCAACAAGAAAACTATAAGTTTGTTATGTTATGTCAAGGGGTTTGGAATAATTAATCTTGATTTATTTGTAAATTTTTTTTTAAGTAAAAGAGCTCAACACTTTAAGGTGGAGCATACAACATTAAACAACACAAAACAATATGCAACTAACAAACTTTTACACCAACAAGACAAATTCTACGTCATTTCTGACATAGCCATTAACAATCTTAGGGATACCACCTCTCCACTCGTCGCAGTTAAAGATGGTCATTGTGATGATATCTTCTACGCCTTTATTTTCTTTCTGAAATACCCGCATATTTTGCTCCATCCAGATGTGCCAAATGACCGCACAGAAATACCTTAATCGTTGCTTTTGATCGTCTTTTCTTCGCGGCTCATCTGTCCAACTTAAGAAACGATCCTTCACTAACTCCGGAAAAGCCCAGTACCGGCCAAACACATATATCCATGCACTCCATACCTACCAAGCAAAATCACAGCCAAGAAACAAGTGATTGACCTGCTCAACATCTTTATTACATAAAACACAGCTCTTATCATCCTGGCTAATAACCCCAATCCGACTTAGCCGTTTCTTGGTATTCACGTTGCCTACCAGGACAAACCAAGCAAACATCTCCACTCTTGGTGGAACCAACCCTTTTCAGATGGGTAACTGGTTATATCCTCTGATAGCATTCCTTCTTGTAGCACCTGCACAAACGAGTTAGTAGAAAAAATACCAAGTCTATCATACTTCCACACAACTCTATCATCCCTATTAGTCGCTAGCCTCACAGGTCTCAAAACCTCATGTAACTGACTTAGAAGGTCTAACTCCCATTGAAAAAGTTCACGCCTCCATTGGAAGTTCCAAATTCACTCTAACCCATCCCAAAACCCACAATCCCCAATAACCGAACCACATTGGTTTGAAACAGAAAAGAGTCGGGGGAATTGATCTTTCAAGGAACCACAATGCAACCAAACATCTTCCCAAAACCGAGTCTTTCGCCCATCACCAACCTCCATAGCCAGACCGTTAATCAACTTATCTCTCAGAGGTTGCTCCTTAATTTCTATATGGTAAATATCCTTCCACATGCCTCTTCTAGTAAGCATCACTTGAGTGGATAGAAGTTCATTCGGCCTTAAATTATTATAGAAATAGACCACCTTCTTTCACAAAGGACATTTTTCCTTAGCAAAACGTCACCACCACTTGACCACCTTCTTTCACATCTAATGCATTTTTATTATATTATTAAATTACTTTCAGCAGCAATAGCATAATGACCATTATATATTTATTATTATTATTATTATATGTTATAATAATAATTATATACCTTTTAAAAGTATTAAAAAGATTTTTTTTATTAATTATATAATTGTTGCTAAAAGTTTTTAGTTACAAAACAAAAAATGTCTAATGTCTAATTATTAATAAATATATTAATAGTTATTTTTATTGTTATTAAAAAACAAAATAAATGGAGGTTAAAACTGATTATTTTATGTACATTTAAATCATTATAATAGTATATAATATATAGGTCAAATCATAGTCAATAAAAAAATCTAATAATATGTAAATGAGGTTAAGAGATTAAATTTCATTGTTACCTTTAATGTAAATAAATTTGAAGAAAAAAGGGTAAAATTATTTTTAAAGATAGTATACTTCAAATGTTTAGAAGTAAATTAAAAATAAAAAATTAAAAAAGAAAGAAATTTTGGCAGGCAATTATATATGTACCAGAAACCAGAAAGTGACATGGATTAATAATTATCCTAGCTAACTAATTCGGCCGGTTAATTACCAAAAATTAATGTTGATTTACAACAAAGTAACAAAAACAAAGAAATCTTTGGATTTAATTTTAGACAATTAATTTAATTTTTACGCACAATTATTATTATTATTATTATTATATATATATATATATATATATTCTTTCTGTTTTTTTAGAAAATTAAAATTATACAAGCTACTGCCTCATGGTTGAAGCACACATCACTTCTCTTTACTAAATATCCAATTTAAAAAATGACCACAATATAATGTGACAAAGTTAAGACTATATTAATAACTCATCACCTTACACTACAAACTTTACTATGTGCTTTCTTAAAAGAAACCTAATCCCTAGAAACTTTTTTCCTATTATATAACAACATGGAGAAAACATAGATAAGGTAAAAACTATCATCATCACCTTTTTAAACAAATCCCCTTGGCCATGCATCCGTATCTGCCTCATCCATAAACTATTTGGAGATTCTACCTATACTATTGTATATTAGTAGCTAGTACTACATCATAAGATTAAGAACATGCACATCAATTTTATAGGCTCTGTTGGGTTATTCGTGCTCCCCTACATTCCTTCAATTTTTTTCTTCAAAAAGGAATTATTTCTAAACGATATTTAAAAAAAAATTCAAATACCACATATATCATAAATCAAATAAGATGTACATACAAAAATTAATTAATAAATTGTAACGCACAGTTCAATCTATCGTCAATCCTAATTTAATTTTATAATAATTTTATATACAATAACAACAATAAAATTTTATTCTATTAGTTGAAGTCTATGAAGCACGGACATTTTGTTGAGTTGTTGTGTTCACGTGTTGGACACATTTTGAACATAACATTCACCGACACGCGTTTCAACTGTGTCTAACCGTGTCTTAATAAAAAGTAAAAGATTATTCTTCGGACACGTTTGGATACACCTAAATACTATCACGTATCAGCATGTCCAGTCTTATTCTTAACATATATTCTTGAAATAAATCTAAATATAATATATATTATTATTTATTAAAACAAAAAATATTTTAAATATTTGATATAATTAAAATAAGACATTAAAAATAATTACAAAAATTAATTTATATTTTAATATCAATAAAATATCAAAATATCATTATAATTTATCTAAAAAAAATTATATTTTATATGTATGTGTGTCTCTGTATCTTATAAAATTTTAAAATTTACGTGTCGGCGTATCCTGTGTTATGTCGTGTTCTATGTCTGTATTAGTGTCCGTGCTACATATATTAAAGTCGATTACAATGTAATTATATACTATCATATATTATATTTATAATAAAATTATTTATGCATAAACCTCTTTTAATTATTCCGTATAATTTTCTTAAACTTTTTTCGTCTATCTACTTTTATTGCCACCTTGTATTTTCTACCTAATTCAGTCTATCAATCTTCTTTTTACATATTTAAATCACTTTAAAAAAATCCTATTATCTTTCCAGCAAAATACAAAATATGAGCTACTTGTGTAGAGATATATAATATAGTAAACATATAGAATAACCACATATTTACATTTTTAATTAAATTTCATAAGTAATATATAAAACTTTATATATAATAGTCAAATTAGATTTATATTTATAATAAAAATATGATTATAATTAATTTTTAGTATTTATAAAAAATAATTATATTGCTATAAAAATTTATTATTATCCTTCTAAAAACTTGATTATTTAAATAATATATCACTTTATTTAAAAATATATAAGATAATATATATAAATATACACAAATGTGCATTGTTGTTAACTTTAACCTTTGTTGTTTAAAAATTAAAAGCATGCATTTAATTTGGAACAGTAGAAATCACATAGGATGCTGATGGAGTGGGCTTTTAATAATCTGAGGAGTATTATGAGGAGCTTGACCAAATGGCTATTGCCCTTGGTACTCAAGACTTCAATCAAGCAAAGTATGGGCCCTACAACACAAGATTCAAAAGCAAGCTAATAAGGTTGGCATACCATCGACCAATTTGGGTGGTGGAGTAGTCAACTCATTCGTTTGCTTAAACAAATGTTAGAAATTTGAATTTAGTCTTATATATATAGTAATTTATTAATTAACGATAAATTTTTAAATAGAATTTAGATTTGTGACAAATTAATTCTTAATCTATCAAATTAAAAAATATTATTAACAAAAAATTTTAAATTTTCTAAATTTTAAATTTTACTTTAAAAAAATAAAGTATAATCTTTCATCATTTATTTTATAGGTGAAAAACCAAAAAAATATATAAAAATAAAAAATCACACTTTACCTCTTCAAATAAAAATTTAAAATTTAAAGAATATAAATTCAAAAAAACAAAAAAATACAGGGTTGGCATACCGTCACAAAGTTGCTTCACCCTAATAAAGGTTAGGGTTATCATCAATCAATTGTTTACCATCTTAGCCATTAAAAAGATCTTCTATCTTTTGAATAAACTAATACTTTCGTACTTCAAATATAATATTTATGAAATACTATTTATATTTATATATAAATATATAATAACTTATCTGATATGCATTTGTTAATTATATTTTACGTGAATATATTAAATAACTATGTTATATATATAATGTCATTAATAAATATTATGAACATAATATTATCAAAATAAAAATAATAATATTACTTTACAAAAATTTAACTCATGTCTAATATATATGTCTTATCGGAACTATTAATTAAAAATATTAGTGTATATGCATTATTTAATTTTAGTGAACATTTTAGTGTATAAGCAATTTTATTTTATTATTTACTTAATTACATTTGTTTATATTAGATTGTTAGTGAGAGACTTTGACCCGTGTCTTTGGTCTTTTATGCTCCCATGGGGCCTAGGCGATAGAGAAAATCTATTGCATTAAAAAATTAGGACCTGAGGCTGAGTTAGAGAATGAGAGAGGTAATCAGAAGAGCCAACTATAGTTAATATTAAAGAGAGAAAAAAAATCGATTTAAACAATTTAAATTTATTTTATTTAATATTTATTTATTATATGATACATTAAATAAAATAAAAAATAAAATTTTTTACTAATGTTTTTTTATTATTAAACATTTTCTTGAGATTATACAGTACATTTGCTAAACTTTAACCAAGTTGCTATCTTTTAAGGGTTTTTTTTTTTAATTTCATAACACAAGTAATTATTAGTAGTTTTCAAAAACAATCAATTACCACTAAAAAGGAGCAAACCCCTTCACATTTTCCAATTAAAATAGCTGTTCTTACGCGTTTTTATACTGTATGTCTGCCTGTCTGGGGCATGAGTCATGAGATCAAAGAATTTTAACACCTAAAATAAATAAATAAAAAATATGTTTTTTCAACAAAAAAAAATAGATATCACACAAGAGGAGGATATACAATTATACACTATACAGATTCACCAAAATCTGTAACCTTTAGCTTCAAAAGAAAAATTTAGTGCAGAAAAATTTTAAAATTGTGAAAACCACGTGTGTGTGTATTCAAATGATGACAATAGTTTTATTACTAACAAAAAAAATAAATTAAAAACTAAAAAGTTTCATATAGGTTGAATGGAGTGAACTACAATAATATTTCCTAGTAATAAGTAGTAACATTATTAATCTCCATTGACCATTATCCTAAAGCCATAGTTAACTATGATATATGTTAAGGAGTTAAAAAAAATAAATACAAACTAAAAAATTTTAATATGGAAAAAACATGCCAATTTTGTTGAAAATAGAGTTTTTTAGTGTATATACAAATAGGTGGACGCATGCAACGTGATGGACACGTGTTTAAATCAGAAGTAATACATATTATGCGTGTTGTCCACGTGGCGACCATCCAGACAACACATAATCTATATATTAGACACGTGTCAAACGCTAGTTGAATGGCATTGTAATATGTAACCTGTAAGATAAGTTCTTTACCTATAAAAATCGAAATTCGTTACCATTTTACTTCATTGTGAGAAATGTGTTTTATTCCTGCACTATTGGTGTGATGGAAAGCACTACAAATATAGTGGTTTACCACAACAGTGAGGTTATATGAAATACATATAAGGGGATGAGTTTTGCGTGTGAGAATACATTTTTGTTTGCGTTTCTGTGCACTATAACGTTCCCGGAACTATAATACGGGCTCTGTCAGAGTATAGAGAGTGATATTTTAAAGAGGTTGAGCAACATTCTCTACAGGAGTTCGGTTGTTGTTTGTCGGCTTGATACAGTTTGAGGTTATGCCGATCGTTGACGAAACAAATATTCAGTGAATGTTTCATATTCACTAGCAAACTCAAGTGCAACATCCAAGGATTGAGTTGTATTTTGAGTTTGAACTTATAACTGCGGATGAGGTTCAACATGACCCAGATGTGTAAGATAACAGAGCTGAAACGTACGAAGGAATGAACAATGATAGTGATGATGAGGAGTTCGAAGCTATGTACGAGCCGGTGACGAGGACAAGGACGGCGATAGGGGAGGTGAGACAGTCAGGAAAACTTTAGTAGTTCCACCCGCAGTTAGTTAACTAATGGACATTCCATCTTTTATGCGTAGTTTGGATCTTGACGCCATGCATGTACCGGAGTTCCCCAAATATGCGAACATATACATACGTGACCAGTGGGTAGTATATTTCCTTAATTTTGTTTTGACGGATCGATGAGTGACAATTTATTTTTTTTTATAGGTGTTGCTAATTTTAAGGAAGGGAAATTCAAGATCGGAATGAAATACAGTTCTAGAAATCAGTCATTGCGGTAATTCAACATTACATTATCTTTAGAGGAGTCGATTATGTTATTTATGAATCCGAGCCACAGAAAATAAAATAAAAATTCAAAAATAAAATAAAAAATAACTACAAAAAGTTCAAAATATAATACAAAAATAATAAATAAACTAA
>NC_029776.3:85116696-85116986 GCF_000817695.3 Arachis duranensis
TAGAATTTCACAAATGAATTCTCGTTGCAAGTATAGTTTCCAAACCAATCAAAAATCCTTTCATACAAAAGATTGTTTGTCACAAGTAACAAACCCCTAATTTTATAAATCGAAGTATTCAAACCCCGGGTTGTTCTCCCTAGGAATTGTAATGAAGTGTCTTGTTATTGGTTGTGATGTGTTTTGGGGTTTTGGATAAGAAGCATGATAAGTAAATGGCAATGAAAATAAACTAACAACTATAAAAGGCTCTTGGCAAGGTATGAAAATTAGAAGTCATATCCTAGTTA
>NC_029776.3:85117056-85120266 GCF_000817695.3 Arachis duranensis
TGACTTGAGCCACAAGTCCTAGCCAACTCCCAAGGAAAGACTAGCTTTAGTGCACTCCAAACCAATTAGCAATCTCTCCAATTACCAATCAACAAAGGAATTAGATAACTCAAGTGTCACTAATTACTCTACCTAGGCCAAGAAGAACAAAATCTATACTATATCTAGAAGAGGCATTTCAACAAACACATAGAGTGCAATACAAGTAAACACATGAATTTGCAAGAATTAAGGAGAGATCTAACTACAAAGGCAAGAGATCAACAATATAAAAGCAAAGAAGAACAATTATTATGAATTACCTCTTATTGAATTGAAAGAAAATGGAATGAACAATAGTAGATCTACAACAAAATATAAGAACAACATAAAGGAAATTACAACAAAAGAATAGAAGAAGATGAATATAGCAACAAGGAATTGAAAAGTAGAAGTAGAAGAATGAATTAAAATCTAGATCTAATAACTAAACATAATCCTAATCCTAATTCTAGAGAGAAGTGAGAGCTTCTCTCTCTAGAAACTACTTCTAAAACTAAACTATGACTAATGGTTAAAAGTTAGTTGATTTCCCTTCAATCATTGGCTTAAATAGCATCAGAAATGAGTTGGATTGGGCCCACAAAGCTTGAGAATTCGCTGGCCTACGGATTGCATTAAGTGAACCAGGTGGCACAACGACGCGTACGCGTACAGTGCGTGTGCGCGCCACCATACGTGTAGCAACTATGGCAAATTTTATATCGTTGCGAAGCCCTGGATGTTAGCTTTCCAACCCAACAAGAACCGAATCATTTGGACCTCTGTAGCTCAAGTTATGACCGATTAAGTGCAAAGAGGTCGGCTTGACAGCTTTTGCGTTTCCTTTATTTCTCCATGAGTTCTCCATTTCTACATGCTTTTCCTTCATTCCCTTGGTCCAATCCTTGCCTCCTAAATCTGAAATCACTTAGCAAACATATCAAGGCATCTAATGGAATCAAGCAGAATTAGATTTAGCTATTTTAAGTCATAAAAAGCATGTTTTCACTCTTAAGCACAATTAAAGGAGAAGTTATAAAACCATGCTATTTCAATGGATAAATATGGGTAAAAGGTTATAAAATCAACTAAAATCAATACAAGATAAACCCTACAAATGGGGTTTATCAAGGCCACACCGCCGCACCTTCGCACCGCCGCACCACCGCTCGGAAGAGAAAACAGAGAACAAGAGAGGAGAAAGTTAAGGGAGAAGAGAGAAATCGGAAGCTAAGAAAGAAAGCTAAGGGCCACCGCCGCTACTCCTCGCCGTCATTGCCGCCGCTCCTGCTCCTCGTCGCTCGCACTACTACCCGCGTCCTTGCCGCTGCTCCACGACCCTCACTGCCCGCCGCTTTTTTTTCTTCTTCTTCTGTAAACTGGATTTTTAGTTTTGAATTTTGTTGATGGTTCTAAGTTTTGATTATTCAGATTTTCTGATGGTTGATGGTTCTTCTGATTTTCAATTTTGTTGATGGTTCATCTTTTGATGATGATGATAATGGGGTTTTGGTTTAACTTGGGCTTCTGGTTGATTTTGTTGTTCTGATGATGATGATGATGACCATGATGATAATGGTGGTGGTGGTGGTGGTGGTGGGTTCTGGTTCAGTTTGGACTTCTTGTTGATTTTTGTTGATTTTGGGAGAAGTTCTGATGATGATGATGGTGATGACCATGATGATAATGGTGGTGGTGGTGGTGGGTTCTAGGCTTAGGCTTTTGTTCTGCTTGCTTCTGCTGAGTTTGGTTGATTTTGGGGTGAAGGGGGAAGGGTATTTTCGTCCGAAGGACAATTTTAAAACAAACTGAAACTTTAGGGACCATTTTGTAGCGAAAAAAAAGTTGGGGACGAAATTGATTTTTTGCCTCTACATTGGGGATCAAAATCATACTTAACCCTTAATAATGTGTTCTACTAAATTGTATAAACTCGTATCATTTTTACTAAATACACTACTTACTCTCATTCTTACCAAAAATCATCTTCTTCTACTCTCATATTCTCTCAATAACCTTTTGTAAAATGTGAAATCTGAAAGAAACCAATGAAGCCTCAACCAAGCATGCAAATGAGTTCCTCTCTCCCCTTTAAAGGCTGATATTCATTAATACAAGTCAATTTTTCCAGCATACTTTTCTGGTACATGAAGACCAGCTAGACAAGTGATCAATACGCAGGGTGTATGTTGTCCGTTACACGATATGTGGCAGGGACCTTTTCTAAAGGTGCCTCGAAACTTCTAACACACAGGCTGCGTGTTACGTGATGCACAACACGTGGTAAGAAATTATTGCTAAAAGTGTCTCAAAACCATGTGAAAAATTTTCACTCTTTCTCCAACATGCAGAGTGCGTGTTGTCTTTTGTTTGGCACGTGACGAATTTTTGTTGAAAGTTTTTTTTAAAATACTTCGAAATTCTGCGCAAAATTTCTGCAAATTCAACACGCATAGTGCGTGTTGGGTGAGTATTTTTGCAACTTCACATTTTTACAAAACACTCCAAATAACAATATTCAACAAAAATATCACATATTTATTCATATAAAAAATAATTTTTGACTAATTTATTATATTTAATATTTATTTTAATTTTAATAATAATTAATAAATATTAAATAAAATAAATTTTAATTATTTTTTATTTTTTTATTTCTAAACATTTCTAATATTGTATACAGAGAGAAAGAGAGGGAGAATAATTGTTACAACAATTAACCAAAAAGAATTAACTAAAAACATATAAAATTTGTCTTATTTAGTATTTAATACTAAAGAGTTAATATTTAAAATGGTACTCGAAAGTTCGTATTGCTGACAAAATAACACCAAAAGACGCTAATGACAAATAAATTGTTAAAGATTTAAAAACACAAAAAAAATTAGATATTAAATATATATTCTAAAAAACGATTTAAAAATCAAAATTTGATGCAAATTTTTGTAATTATTATTGAAACAAATATTTTTTTCATTCTTAAAATTTGGTAATTTTTAAAAATATTTTTTTATGAATAACCATATTTTTTTAAAAAATAAAAAATTTAAAAATTAAATTTTACTCCAAATTTGTGTGTACTTTTTAAATATTTATTCAAATATTGCCACAAAAAGTTAGATCAAATGGATAAGTCGTTTGTTAAATACAAAAATTATTTGTCACTTAAAAAATATAATATTTTATATT
>NC_029776.3:85120292-85122651 GCF_000817695.3 Arachis duranensis
TCTATACCATATTTTAGAAACCTTTTTATATATTATTGTATTTTTAAATCGTTCAGCTATTTTGTCTATACCATATTTTAGAAACCTTTTTATCAAGATTGAATCTTTTATGTATATCCAATATTAAATAAGAAAAATTTTAACCCTTTTTTAATCTTCGGATAACAAAAATATATCCAAACCAACGTAAACATGAAAAATGAGAAAATGGGAAAAACAAAAAATTAGAATAGAATAGAATGCTCATGAGACAAGCCCCCTCGGCTAGTTTTATTTAACACTGTAAATAGGAAAGCACAAAAATCAAGAACACCATTGGCCCTTAAACTTTCATACACGCAAGGAGAAATAGTAATAATATTCGATGCTCTTCATTTCACCGACAAAATCTACTACCATAACTAATGCTTGCTTCATGCTTATTAGAAGACTCAAAATATATAATAATTAATTAAAAAATATAAGAAACTTCTCATTAAATCAAAACAGAAATTAAACTAACTAAAACTACATAGCACCTAAATACCTAATCAAATTAAGCAAATAAACCAAGGAAACAAAAAAAAAACTAAACCCTAAAAAAGACTACAAGTTTTCACTCTATACAGAAATTCAGCATTCAGATTTCATAGCCAAATTACAAAAAACACATGAAAAAAAACATAGCATAACTCCTTTTAAACTCAATCCATCAGCTTCATTGGTGGCACTTTTTTTTCTTCATATCATTTGATAAAATCTTTGTAGTAGTTGTTGTTGTTAGTTGAATGAGCATCGAAAATTTTCATTTAGCTTTCTCAACTTTGCACTTGAACACTGTTTCCAAATCAGGAGGGTTGAAGAACTCTCTAACGCCATTGAAGCTGCTATTGTGACACCTTGAAGGCCGTCGCTTCCGTGGCGGCGGAGGCGGCGCCAACTTCTTCGGTATCCTCGATTCCTTGGCCGTCGGTGTCGTCGAAAACTCAAACTCCACCTCCTCCTCTTCTTCTTGGTGTCTCTCTTTTACCTTCGTGTTTATTGGTTTCAAAGAACGAACAGAGAATCCTGCAATTACCCACTTCTTCGCTTCCGATTCAGCGTCTCCTTGCGTCTTCTTCGAAAACCCCATTGAGATTCAATCACCCTTTTGGCTAAAGTTTTCAGCTTTGAATTCGATTTTTGCCGAACCACAAGAAAGAAAGAATGGGTGTTGATCAGAACCAAAGGGTAAAAGAAAAAAAAACAGAGGGACAATAACAAGAACAAGAAAAAATTAAAAAAAGATGGATTTTTTAATGGAGATAAGAAGAGAGGGATGCAAAGGGTGTTTGAAAAGAAAGGATTTTGGGTGGAATCAGAACAAGTTAGGAAGAAAAATTTTCTGGGTGCTTAAGGAGAATAAGAGAAAAGGGTTTCTCTTTGTAAGAGAGAGAGAGAGAGAATAGAAGATTTGAGTTATGAAAAATGGAATAAGAAAGAAAGAATGAGGAGCAAAATAAATAAAAAGGGTCGAGTTTTCTCGTGGGGAAAACGAAAATCAGAAAGCAAAAAATTTTCTCAGAAAGAAAGTTGAAGAAAGGTTGGGAATATGAGAGAGAGAAAGTGTACTGCCCGGGCTTTTACGGGCAGCCAGAGAGAAGGCAAATTTTTGGCGCCAAAATTTCATTGGTTTTGGCAGCAACGGTTCTATTTCCCGCCACGATTTTTCATTCATGTTAATTTCCCATTTTACCCTTGGTTCTTTTTTTCATTAATTAATTCAACTAAATATTATGTATTTATTTTTTCTAGGAAATAATGGTGGTGCAGGGAGTCTGGGCAGAATGACCGGCGTGACAGGGAAGGCAAGAAATAGAAATGATGCGACGTCGTTTGACGAAGGCTATCAATCATGATCATGTCACGTGGGGCCACCATGGAATATAACACTGAATTGCATTGCAAATTTGTAACATGCACGTGCATTGCAGGGTTACACTATACAACACGTACTCACCCAAAATGGAAATTCAAATCCCTAAAATTTGAGCACTTCACTTTTTTTTTCTAAAATGTCTTGCCGAAATTTAAATTTTGAATTCGTAAACCTCAATACCAAAATAAATCCAGTGTTGGATATGCTGGGTAAGAGTAAGATATTTGACCTTTAAAATATTGATTTTGTTATAAAAATGTTTTGAAAGATAAAATGGTATTCTTTTATTGGGCTCCTTAGATTTTACCTTTATCTCAATACAAAAACTTAAAATTTTATTATTCAATTCATTAAGTAGAATTAATAAAGCTGCTATCTTTTACCTAATACTATTTGGGTTCTTTAAATTAGGATTGAAAATTTGTATATCAGTCGCATATTTTCGCATCGGCTTAGTTTTGT
>NC_029776.3:85122676-85136699 GCF_000817695.3 Arachis duranensis
TTTTACGTTTTTTAAAATAATTTATAAAAATAATTTTTTAAAATGAAATTTTTTAAAAGTTTGTATCATTTGTATTTCATAAAATTAAACTAAAAATAATTTTTAAGAATAACAAGTATTATAATTATGTTGGATAAAATATAGAGTAAATGACAAATAAGTCACTGACCTATTTTTTTGCGGATATTTTTGTCTTCGAAAAAGGAAAAATACATTAAAGTTCCTCACCCCCAAAAAATGTTGATATTTCAATCCTTTCATTGAGTTCAGGCGTTTGGACTGGACGGAAAAGTCTGACCTGACAGAGGTAGCGCTGACCTGGCCGTTACGGAGGTAACGTGGCAGGGAGCATTTCGAAACAGGACATATAAGTCCCTGGAGACGAAAACGACGCCGTTTTTGTAACCTCCCCCAATTCTTTAAATTTCTCTGCCCTTTTCTTCTTCCTTCGTCCTTTGTCCCTTCCATTATTCTTTCTCGGCCCCTGCCTCCATCACCGTCGCACAGCCGCGCCTCTGTCAGCCACAATCAATACCGGCGACCTCCTCCTTCCTCTCTTTTGAGTAGCCGGCATTGATGGTGGCTGACGGAGGCGCCGCTGTGCGGCGGTGATGGAGGCAGGAGCTGAGGAAGAAGAAGGGAAGGGAAAAAGGACGAAGGAAGAAGAAAAGGGCATAGAAATTTGAAGGATTGGAGGAGGTTACAAAAACGGCATTGTTTTCGTCTCTAGGGACTTATATATCCTGTTTCGAAATGCTCCCTGCCACGTGACCTCCGTAACGGCCAGGTCAGCACCACCTCTGCCAGGTCAGTCTTTTCCGTCCAATCCAAACGCCTGAACTCAACGGAAGGATTGAAATGTCCATGTTTTTTGGGGTGAGGGACTTGAATATATTTTTTCTTTTTCGAAAACGAAAATGTCCGCGAAAAAAAAGATTAGGAACCTATTTGTCCTTTACTCTGAAATATATTTTGAAATTAAAAAATATAAAGTATGAGTTAAATTTTGTAGTTAATTAATATATAAAGTTATAACAGACTTTTTAGTTTTATAATAAAGTTCTATATCTAAGTCATTTAACCAATCAAGTCCAATTAAATTGTTATAATCTAATTTAGCTCTAGGCACCACTATCTTTAACAACCTTTTTCTTCTCCTTCTCATTTTTCCTCATTTTTTTTCCTCTCATTATCGTTATTGTCATCATCGTTGTCTTCTTTTTATATCTATAATAGTTCAAATTCAAAATGCACCAAAATTTCTTAATGATAATGATACACAAGCAAACTCAGTTTAAAACAAGTTCAGACTATAAGTACATCTTATTTAAATAATTCAGAATGCACCAAAACTATTTAGTGATAATGACACACAAACAAACTCAGTTCAAAACAAGTTTAGACCAAAAGTGTACCTTATTTAAATCCAGAATGCACCGAAATTTAAAACTAGAATGCACCAAAATTACTTAATAATAACGACACACAAACAAACTCAATTTAAAACAAACATAGACCAAAATTTCACTTTATTTAAATCCAAAATGCACCAAAATTACTTAATGATAACTCAAAACTCTTCTTCTTCCTTTTTGTTCTTTTTCTTCTTCTTTTCTTATTCATTTTTTCTTTCTTATTTTACCTTCTCATTTATTCTCTTAATAAGAACAAAAAAAAAATAAACAAAAAAATGCATAATGATGTAAAATCACCAAGACGAGGAAGAGAAGGAGGAAAAGAAAAAAAAATGCAGTGACAACAATAGAAGAAGAACCATTTCATGTAGTTCGAGCGTGTATTCACGCTTCACTAATGAAACTGATTTTTGCTGGGTTTGAACCTACTTAGTTAAATTTGGTTACTAAAAGACTTAAATATGTAGCATAACTCTTAATTTTAATAAACACAAACCAACTTCAACATTTTTTTACTTTAGACGCTTTTAAAAATATTCATATCTCTTAAAAGCTACAAGTATAAATACTTAAACCCAGTTTGGATAAACAGCTTAATTAAGTTCTTTTTGAAAAAATAGCTTAAACAATAAATGACTATATTAAAAGTAGTTTATAAATAAGTTATTTTTTGTTTGAATTTTTAGTTTTAAAAGTGCTTATTGTAAAAGAAATGTGATAAAAAAATTATTACGAGAGAAGTCATTTTTTTAACTTATCTATAATCTTCTAAATAGCTTTTTAGAAAATTGTAATTTGATTTTGAAAAATTATTTAAAAATTATTTTTGAAGCTTTTCAAACAAATACTTAGTCTTTTTACTTTGTCAAACACAAAATAAAAAATTTGTGTTTTTAAAAATACAAACACATCTTTAAAAAAATTTATCAAATCAAACTATTATATAAATTCAATTTTCAACAATAGAGTTTAGATATCAAATAAGAAAAACAAAATAAAAATTGAATTCATGAATAAATGGGGTGTTATTTGATTTAGCCAGAAATTGCAATTTAATGGAAACAAGTGAATATGTTGATTGGTGTGGGTAGTTAATGTTTTGCTTTTGTTAGATGTTCAATACAAAGAAAAAGATTAATTAGGCAAGAGCTGCTTCCACCATGCAGCAAGTGCATATTTAAATATTAAGATTGTACTATCATTTTTCAAAGGAAAAAAGTAAAAATATTCAAAGATAAAAGTATTGTACCCTTTGCAGTGGAGAATAATCAAATATTGAGAAACTCATGATGACTATACTAAGAATAATGGGCATATTTCTGTTATAAAGACATAAAACAAATAGAATCAATGATTATTATATATGATAAGATCGTAGAAGATTCAAATAATAAAAACATATCAAAGAGTATATTTATATGAATGGAAATAATATTTTAATTTAAAATAATGTTAAACATACAAATTTTTTATAAATCAAATTTAATTAAGTTAATCTAATATTAATAAAAATTATTTTTATTATTTTTACTAATCCAAATTTTATTATTCAACTTAATTAAATTTAGTTTAAAAAAAATTGTACGTGTAACATTTTTCTTTTAATTTGTGCTGTGGAAAAGGATTAGTTTTCTTAGAAATATCAAAATTGAATGGGAGTGAATCAGATGAAACACTTTCTAAGTCTATATTTTATAATTTCAGCTAAAATAAAAGTAGAATGTGTTTAGTTTTCATTTAATTAATAGCTTAAAAATGATGATTTCGACAAAATAATTAGAGATATCAATTAATAAGAACGTGAGCATATAAATGTAATATGCCCATATTTTTAGAGTTGGTCATATAGTATATATTATTTCAATTATATTATATGTACATAAAAAAAATTAACTATTATTCGTATAGATGATATAACAAATATTTTTTAGTGTGTATTTAACATTTTTTTTATATCATTTGATAGATAGAGTTATATTTTTTATAAGTATCCTTGAACTAATATATCATGAAATTACTTATTTCATAAATTTAAGTTGATAGGAGACAATAATATAAATAATTATATTTTTAACATTTTTTTTTCGAGCAAAAATTTTTTTGATTTGTTTAATTTTTACATAGACTTTTTTTTTCTTTTATTTATTTGATGCTATTTTTTTTCATTTTTTTTATTTTATCAAAGATCAAACTCTAGAATTTTTAGATATAAAATTCTGATACCATATCATAAAATCATTCATCTTAAAAACTTGAATTGATACGAGAAAACACATTAATGATTATATTTTTAACCTAATTAATATATATAACAATGCAACAACAATTTTCATTATTTTGAGAGTTGAAAAAAAATATATATATCTATTTTTATGTTTTGCAAAAAGACAAGACAACTAACCGGCAAAAGAAAGATATAGCTAGGAAGAATGCAAAGAGGCTAAAATGAAATAGGTTAGGACATAGATACACTGTAGTTAAATTAAATATGTATATATATATATATATATATATATAGTTCTAGACACATAGTATTAAAAGAAAAAGGACATAATGTTTGAATAAAACTAAATGTGGTCCATATAGTTGAAACACTAATTGGACAAGGTGATGTACTCATAGTATAGTACAATGAACCTTAGCTTTCTTCCAAAACTTAACCTACCTTGATCTAGCTACATGCTTTCATCATCAACCAATATTGTAGACTCCTCAAAATATTACCTTAATTTATGCTACAATGTATGTGCTATATATGTAACATAAATTGAGGGAAGAAAAAATGTTTAAGCATATCGTTGCAAATTAATTAAGAGGATGATGGAGTTGAAAAAATAAAAAAATAAAAACCATTGTGTAGTTCTAACGGCCATGATTTAAGGCTCTGAGGATACCCCATGTTATTGTGAAGTTGCAAAGTTAAGAGTCTTTTTTTTCTCAGTAGTGTCAGTGTCAGGGCATACATTGCTCAAAACAATAATGGGACGATATTATTAGGTAGCTTCTTTATATAATTTTTTGTTGTAAACATTTTAAAAATATTTATAAGTTTTATTTTGTTTAAAATTTTTTTGTTTATATCAAATATATTCTTAAATCTTAACGGTTAAATTTTTAAAAAATTTAAAACTAATTTAATAATAATGTATGATAATTATTTTTTAGTTACTTATGTTGATAGTTGGTTTTATTTTTTGAAGAATTAACTGTTAAGAGTATATTTGATATAAATAAAAAGTTTTTAAGATAAAATTCAAACAAAATAAAATGTAGAAGTATTTTTAAAATTTTTTTTAACAAATTTTAAAGACAAAAGATATATGTACCCTAATATATATGTATTGATGATATTTGTAACAATTCGATTAAATATCACACCGTTTCAAGATTTTTAATTCGTGTAATTATTTTAAAAAAGGTTAACTATTGGATTAGAAATTCAAATGTTATAGATTATATTTAAAAGTTTTATGTTAATTTAAAATTATTTGTTATATTTTTTATGCACTGAAATATTAATGTAAGATATTTGTAATTCAAATTCAATTACATATTTATTGATGACGGGTTTTGGTAAAATTCAGTATAAATAATTTTTATTATCTGTTATTATATTATTGTGATTCAGTGATTAAGTTGATAAAATATAGATTCTATAAAAAAATATGAACGATATAACTTTACTTAAATTGACTTCGAAGTAAAAACTACAAAACGTGAAAAAAAAAAAGAAGAGTAGTTTTAAATTTTATGGAAATTAGCATAAGAAATAAGACAGAAATTATCTTTAATACGTAGATGAATATGATATTTTGGTTGAATATTAATATTTAAAGTGTATTACAATATTATAAAAATGCAAAAAATATATCTTACGTATTAGTTAAAATATTGATACGTGTTCAACATATATCTTATATATTGACTTTCTATCTATAAAATCTACCTACTGTAATTACACCAAATAATTTTATTTTTAATAAAAATACTAATATTTTTTTATATAAAAAAATGAGTCGAAATAAGATACATTTTATAATTATTTTAAAAGAAGTTATCAATAATAGCCTGCTTTCTGTAAAGAGAACTATAGAACCTAAACCTAGATTGAAAAAAAGGCTAAACAAATCGTAGTGAAACTAAAACTATTCCTATAATAATAAAATTAAAAATAAAATATAAAAAATCAGGGAAGAGTTGTCCCTTGTGCATATATGGTAAGCTATAATAACTATAGCTTGCAAACATTGGAGAATTACAATTTAATTACAAGTAGGCTCGAAGTGAGTCGAGTTAAGTCGAACTAAATCAAGTTCAAGTTTGATTCACAAAAATTAAATTTGACTTACGGTTCGATTTATTAACAATCGAATATATTTCTTAAATTCAAGTTTGACTCATCGAAAGTTCACGAATTGGCTCAAATAATAGAAATATAAATATATAATCTATAATTCTATATCAATAAATTATAATTTATATATTTTAAAAAATTAATTTACAAACTTAACTTATCAAATGATTAATGAATCGAGCTCGAATCAGCTTATGTTACAAGTTAGGGAACGATAAATTGATAAAGCTTGATTAAAGTTATATTGGACCAATCAATAAGAATGAGTGAAATGGCAATAAAGGAATAAATTATTGCTACATTTTAAATAATCAAAGCTTCCATATTTTATATTTTTATTCTCCCAAAGTGTATTATTAAGCATTTTTTCGGTTTTTCCAACCAAATTCTAATTCAAACTGTCAAACAAGTAAACTATTACAGTATTACCTATGTGTCAAAGTAACCTTCGTCACGGTTCACCTCAGCAAATAAACTATCAACTTTTTATTTTTTTTTAGGAAAAAAAAAGTACAGTTGAATCATGAATGTCAAAGCTGGAGGCTCATGCTATGTGTCAAGTAATATATTTTAATTTTCTGTTTCCCAAAGTTGAGTTATGTATGAAGAAACAACGCAGAAATTAATTAATCAGCAATAACACTAACTGCAATGAGTAAGCCATATTAATCAAGACAGATGAAACTTAGAATGAAAATTTGATTTCAACAACTTTTTCAACTCAAGTTATTCTCCAAATACAAAGAACAACAGGACAGAACTGAATAATTTGGGGTAAAGATCGAAAAAATAATACGATTAATTCTAGTTATTAGCTAGTATTTCAATTCTTTCATTCACTATTAGAATTTCTCTCGGAGATATTTAAACAAAAAGATCTGTGACAATCAATTTGGAGACTCAAAACTCCGGCCAGAATCCGAATTTTGTATAGAAAAAAAATTCATTCGATCCGAACTTGTATTGTGGTTTGGATTTGATTATTTTTAAAAAAAAAATCGATCTAATTTTAAGCGGTTTGAATTATATTGGATTTACGATTTTGTAAATTAAAAAAATTAAATACATATAATAAATCTCAACATTAACTTTTAAATAATCAATAATGACATAACAAGTCTTAACAATATCTTAAAAAGCCAACGATAACTTACAATAGAAATAAAATTATAGGTTAGTTAAAATAAATAATATTTTGAACATAAAATATTTATTAAATAATAATAATATATGAATAATCCAAACATGTATAACAAATTGAATATATTATAAGTATAATTGTATATAATTAAATATAATAATAAAATAATATTATTATAGCACATTTAGAGCTGGCAATATATACTCTACCCGCGGATACCCATCCCGGACTAACCCGTTCTAGTTGGGTTGTCTATCCTACTCGCTGCGGGTAGGGTAGAGTGCAGTGTGAATTTGTCTGCGGATAGGGTAAGGTACGGATTTAGGGTATACCCTACCCTACTTGCACTCCCTAATATATTATATAATATATATGTAAAAATTATATATGTAGTAAAAAAAGTGAGTGTTGAACCCACAATCTTCCTCTTATAAAACTTTGAAACAAAACCATTAAATTAGTTGATGATCATATTATTTGTAATTTTATGTTGGATTTCTTTAATATTTTATTATTTTTTATTTTAATTTGAATTTAATTTTTTATTTTCTATTTTATTAATATGTATGAAAATTTGCTATGATTGAATTTTATATTTGCTTAATTTTTTTCTGCGGGTAGGATCGGGTATGGTAAGGTTTAGAACTTTAGGGTTAGGGTTGAGAGATTCTCAACTCGCGGGTAGGATAGGGTAGAGTTTTAAGAAAATTTTTAACTCGCGGGTAAGGTTAAGGTAGAGTCTAAACCCTATTCTATCCTATTGTGCGGTTTGGATTGGATTGAATCGATTATGAAAAGTAAATCCGAAATTCAATCTAATCCAACAATTTACAAAAAATATAATTCAATCAAATTTAAATTAGTGCAATTTTTAATCGATTTTTGATTTAGATTAAATTGGATGAACAATTTAATTTAGATCGGATTAAATTTGAACACCCCTAATAACAAACGCTAAAATTACATTGACAGTAAAAAAAAAATGATAAAAGAACTATAGCCTGAATGAGACGATCAAGTCTGTAAATCTTCTGCTGTGAATATATATCTTATTATCCTTTAGATGTTAAATTAATTCATATGGTGATATGCCATTTTTTTATTTTGTTATCCTATTTAGACCAAACATTTACATTTTATTCCAATAAATAAAATTTCTGACTTAGAAAAAAAAAGGGGAAAGGTTGAGTTATGTATTTAATAACATATGATTATTCACATGATGTTTTTCGCTACCTAATTCTTTTTTTTGTTAGGGCAAGTTCGCTACCTAAGTTTGGATTCAAATGCACTGCATTTTTTTTTAAGAGACTGATGAACTACCAAAATATATTCATATTTTTGTCCGAAGGGTTTTTTGGTTTGGTAGGTATTTTTGTTTTTCGTGACATTGATAAGGTTCTAGTTTTTGGTAAATTGATAAAGTTCTTTATTTTTATTTGCATATCTGTACTTTGAAGTCGCAACAATATTTTAATAAAAAAAAAGTCGCAACAATTAAAAAGGAATACTGCGTTGCTTGAACAAAAATTATATGAATAGAATGTCTAAAAAAGGAATTAAATAATAAATATTTTGATATAATATATCTAAACATCAAATTGTTAAAAAAATATTTTAAAATGTTTTTTTTAAAGTTTATTAAACAAGCTTTTTTTGTTATCTACGGTATTCTCTATTTCGATATGTCAAAGACTAATTTATAACAGATTTGAACTTCATTAAAGGATCTGTCGTTGCTTAATAAGTTGTTGCATGAATAAGGTGGGATTCAAATAATTGATACTTGCTTAAGCAAAGTGAGTTCACCATTTGACCAATCCAAATTAAATTTTTTTTTGTGATCCTTGTTTTTGTCTTCGCCAAGGTAGTTATTCAAACAAGCCCTTTGTCACAAAAAAAACAAGCCTTTAGTGTAATGAACTAGTATTTTTATCCGTAATTACATTATGAAAATATAAAATTTTTAAAATTGTGTCGATTTTGTCCTTATATTATAGATTATAACATAAAAGATTTATAAAATCAAATTATTTTTACAAAAAGATCGCATGAGACAAAAGTCTCCATTGACTAAGAAGATCAAGATATCCGTAGATAAAAAAATCAAATAATAAGATTTGTAGTTATTATTTTCATGTGAAAGAATTTGATTTATTACTAATAATTAATTTTAATATTTGTTATCTAAAATTTGAAACGATTTAACTTGTATACTTTTTATTAGATGTTAAGTCTGTTACACAAATAAAAATAATTAATTTTTATACTTGCTATATAAAAATAATATTTTTTTCTATGTATATAAAAATATAATTAGATATTAGCATGAAAAAAATTATATTAATAGTTATAAAATTAATTTAAATTTATTTTTTTAAACAATTAAATATTGATTTTAACTTTTAATCATAACATTAGTATTTTCTCTAAATTATATTTAATAAATATTTGAAAAAAATACAAATTAAAAAAATAAACAGTAAAAATTTAAAACTAAATAAAAAAACTAAAAAATATGTATATAATAATAATATTTTTTATTTGAATTATATTATTTTGCTAATTTTATTTTTGTATAACAAAAAGATAAAAAAATAGAAAATGTGAGAAAAGAGAGAGAAAGATAAAGATAAAGACTCAGAGAGGAAATTTGTGAATTTTAAAAGAAAAAAATTATTTTAATTATAATAAAAAATAGATGATGACACATTTTGATTTGTCAAATTACTAATATAAAATATAAATTACAAATTATATATAAAGTGGGAAGAGTAGAGAAAAATGGAAAAAAGGAGAGAGATAGATGAGAGAATTTAAGAAGGGAGTTTATTAATTTTGGAAAGAGATATTTTTTCTCAATTTGGATAAGAGAATGTCATGTGACACATTTGGTTATTAAATTAGATAATAATATATAAATATATCAGAATTATATATATAGTGAAAAGGGTAGAGAGAAATAGAAAAAGGGAGAGCAGTAGATGAGAGAATTTAGGAATGAAGTTTATTAATTTTGGAGGAAAATATTTTCTCTCAAATTTAATAAGAGTGTCATGTGACACATTTTGTTATTAAATTAGATAATAATATATAATATAATACATATTGCATATTTTTATTATCAAATTTATAATTATTCATTGTTAATGAGATATAAAAGAGATAGAGTGGTTAATGGAATGAGAATGATAGATAAAGGGATAAGGAGGAGGAGAGAACTATTTAATTTTGGAGGAAACGATTTGATTGCAATTGCAATGAGGGAATGACATGTGGCCTATGGCACATTTTGGTGGTAAAATTAGTAAGAACTAGTATTTTTATCCGTAATAACATTACGAGAATATAAATTTTTTAAAACTACGGTCTATTTTATTCTGATAGTATAGATTATGTATGGTATAAAAGATTTATAAATTTAAACTACTTTTACAACAAAAAAATCGTAGGTTGACAAAAGTCTCTGGTTAAGAAGACCATGATCTCTGTAAATAAAAAATCAAATAACAACATTTTTAGTCATTATTTTTATTTGAAAAAGTCTATTTTTTATTTAAATTATATTATTTTGTTAATTTTGTTTTTTGTAGAATAAAAAGTTAGAAAAAATAGAGAATGAGAGAAAAGATAGAGAAAGATAAAGACGAAGAATAAGAGTGAGAGTGGGAGTTTGTTAATTTTGGAAAAAAATATTTTAATTGTAATACAAAATATCGGATGACATATTTTGATTTGTCAAATTACTAATATAAAATATAAATTATATATAAAGTGAAAATGGTAGAGAGAATAGAAAAATAGAGAGAGTTAAATGAGAGAATTTAGGAAAGGAGTTTATTAATTTTAGAAAAAAATATTTTTTTTAATTTTAATAAGAGAGTGTCATACGACACATTTGATTATTAAATTAGATAGTAATATATGATACATAATATAGGTTTATTTCAATTTCAATTTTAATGCAATTAAAGAATGTCATGTTACACATTTTAATTGTCAAATTAGTAATTAGTCATTGATATTGATAATGATGTCTAAAATAGATAGAGTGGTTGAATGAATGAGAGAGATAGAGAAAAGAAGAAGGAGGAGGGGAACTCTTTAATTTTGGAAGGAAAAATTTGATTTCAATTGCAATGAGAGAGTGACATGTAGCATATTTTGGTTGTAAAATTAGTATGGAGGAGGAAAAAATTCTCCTTAATTTTGGAGGGAAAGATTTAATTTCAATTACAATGAGGGAGTGACATGTGGCACATTTTTGTTGTAAAATTAGTAAGGAGTAGAGGAGAATTTCTTAATTTTGGAGGGAAAGATTTGATTCCAATTGCAATGAGAAAGTGACATGTGACATATTTTAGTTGTAAAATTAGAAATATATATAATAGAATAATATATGAGAGAATAATTCTTTAATTTTGGAGAAAAAGATTTGGTTTTAATTTTAATGATAGAGTGACATGTAGCACAATTTGATTGTAAAATTAGTCATAAGGAGGATAAGACTCTTTAATTTTGGAGAGAAAAATTTGATTTCAATTGCAATAAGAAAGTGACATGTGATACATTTTAATTGTAAAATTAGATATATGTAATAGATGTTTATTTTCAGGCCCAAATCCAAGAGCAGAGAAAAATAATAAGAAAATGGGTAAACCATCGGAAATGTATCCAAATAATTTTGTCGCTTACAAAAAATACATCATAATTTTGTTATCGACAAAAATATTTTTAAATAATTTAAAAACGCACAAAAATATTTAATATTAAATATGTATTATCAAAAAATATTTTAAAGATTAAATTTTGATGCATCTTTTACAATCATAATTAGAAAAATAAAATATTTTTTTATCCTTAAATTTTGGTTTTTTTTGTTAAGTATATATTTCTTTTGTTATTTTTTTAATAGTTAATAATAATTTTAAATAATTATAAAAAATATATACTCAACAAAAAAATAAATTTTAAGAATAAAATTATCTCATTTTTTAATTATTTTTGTAAAAAATTACATTAAAATTTAATTTTTAAAATATTTTTAAAAAAATACATATTTACTGTTAGATATTTTTATCGTATTTTTATTTTCCCGCCATTGATTGATGTCCCGCTAAAACCTTCATTTTTACTTGTTCGCATCTTCGGTCTTCCATCTTCTTCTTCTTCTTCTTCTTCTCTGATTTCATTGCTTCTTTCATCTCATTTCCCTCTTCTCTCAATCCTTCAACCAAAATCACGATGGACGTTACAAAACGTAGCTCCGTCTTCACCCAAATCGCTTCAAGGGAGCTCAATTCCTTCCGAGGTTTCCATCACTCACTTCAAAGCTTTCATTTTTTTGTTTTTTTTTCCCTTACGATTTTCATTGTGTGATTTTTTCAGTTCGCAAACGGCCTTACATGGATGGATTCGTCACTGGATTCGTGGAACACGGTGCTGTTGGAGTTCACCACAGCGAAGATGGTACCATTCCCATGTCCCTCTCTTTCTGTAAGGTACCACCACATTGCTAATCCTAACCTTCTCAACTTTGTTTATTCAGACCAAAGCCCTAATTTTTGTTGGCTCAAAATTATTTACTTATTTCAAATTTCAGACTCCCAAGTATTCACACATTCTGGCTTTATCTGATGAAGATGGATACCTAACCTTATTTGATTCGCGTAAAAAATTCTCCGTATTATCCTCGTTTGAAGAAAATGCAGGTTTGTTTTGTTTTTGTTCGTTGTTTGAATTTTGCATGACTTTTGGTGGGAAATTTACGCTGTTTTAATCTCAGAGAAAGCGAAGATCTGTGAGTGGGTTTCTCATCTTAATGCCGTGTTTGATATCTGTTGGATTAAGGTAACCCACAATTATGCAGTCATATATTCACATTTTCTTTTTGAATTTTAATTTGATTAATTGTCTTTGTACTAATGTCTCGTAAGATTATGCTTTACAATTCTTTTCAGGAAGACACACAGATACTCACAGCTTCTGGTGATCAAACAGTAAGTTATTATGTTTGTGGCTATCAGTTTAGTTTACTACTGTTGACTAAAACAATATGTGCAATTTGAATGAATTCATGAATTTTTGAGCTGAGAATGTGTTGCTTTGTTTCGGATAGATTGTTGCCATGCTACTTGCTAGGTATCCACTCAACAGCATTGCATATCCTTGAGTTTGCATTAGATATCCCCATTCTAAGTGCATCATTTCTGTTCATCTTATGCACCCATAGTTTTTAGGCTTTCATAAAACTCCATGAATAGATGTAGTGTACTATGAGTAGCTCAATTCAAACTAATTTCGTTTCCAATGTTACTATGTTGAACATTTACAGATGAAGGTATGGGATGTACAAGAAAAGAAATGTATTGGAGTGTTGACGGGGCACACAGGGAGTGTGAAGTCTATGTGTGCTCATCCAAATAATGCTGGTAATGTTTCATTCATCCAGAACTCTGGAATGTTTGCAACTGCAAAGCGATATATTAGCTGTTTATGTGTCTTACTACCTTTAATCTCCAAAATGACAGATATTATTGTCTCTGGTTCAAGAGATGGATCCTTTTGTCTCTGGGACTTAAGATGCAAATCGGCAACTAGGGGTAGACATGGAGAAGTTAGCATATGGTAAGTTTCTCTATATTTCTGCTGACCTCCAAAGTTGTTTCCCCCCTCCTTGATTGTTAATCATTAGGGTAAACTATTTTGTCCTTAACGTTTTTGATTTTCTTCAAAAATACTCCTAATGTTTAGTTATGTTAAATTTTGTCCCTAACGTTTTTGATTTTGTCAAAATTACCCTGAACGTTAATTTCATGTAAAATGGTAGAGACAAAATTGATAACTTCAAAGGATAGTTTTGACATAAATCGAAAATATTAGAGACAAAGTTGAAATAATAAAAAATGTTAGGGACAAAATTGAATAAAATTAAACGTTAGGTATAGTTTTGAAAAAAATTGCAAATGTTAGGAACAAAATGTATACTTTATCCTAATCATTATTTTTATTGTAACAATGTTTTGGGTTGCTTCACTAGTTCAACGGCTGTTGTCAAAGGAGCACATCTTTCATCTCAAGCAAAACGTGTCAGAAAGGGCAAGGTTAGTTGCT
>NC_029776.3:85136737-85161177 GCF_000817695.3 Arachis duranensis
CTTTTGAGTCACAAGCTAACCTTGTTAACAATGATTCTATTCGGTCAGGCCAAGTCCATGAGCATTACATCTGTTCTTTGTCTTAAGGACCAGGTTTCCATAGCCACTGCAGGGGCAGTGGATAGGTTAGTTGGAATCATTACTCATGAACTGCACATTGGATTTGTTATTTTTTATTTTCTTTGCTGAACTAATTGAATTTACTTTGCAATTGGTTTCAGTGTGTTGAAGTTTTGGGATACCAGAAATTTGAAAAGTTTTGTTACACAGGCATCTCCTCGTCCTCAGTCAACAGAAAAGGTTGGTTTAAAATGTACTGCAAAGTAGAAGTCTTTTTATGTTTCTATACAGTCAGCATGTTATCTTATATGTAATATGAGGCTATCTGCGGGGTTAAATGTTCTCAAAATAATTACTTCACCATTCTTTGGAGTGAAAATGTATATTGGTAGAAATTGTCAGCTATATTGTGCTTTTGATGTCACTAGTATGCCATAGCAATGCTAATTTTTCATTCCTTTTATTATTATTATTATTATTATTATTATTATTATTATTATTATTATTATTATTATTATTATCATCATCATTATTATTATTATTATTATCATTATTATTATTATTATCACTAATCCCAAGATGAAAGTGGTCTTTTTCTTTCAGCATCCTGCATGGATAACTGGTACTTCAGCCATTAACACTTTGTATCCATTAAATTTTCAATATGGTTGAGAAGACAAGTAAAATATAAAAATCTATTGTCCTTTTTTATGCAGCATTTATCTGTATAGCATCCTTCAACTTGACAAGGGGCCTTTCAGATCTTTTCCTGGTTGTCCCATAGAATCATTTTTTGTCAAGGTAGATTAAACAAAACAAGTATTCTCAAAAGTTTTGCATCCTGTTCTCCTAATTTTCTTAACTATTGCTGATCTGTGCAATTCCAGGCTGCCATTAGCCCAGATGCGTCTCAAATAGTCAGCGGTTCTAGTAATGGAAATGCCTATGTCTGGCAGGTAACAATTTCATATTTTTTATGATTTATTTTACCAAGATAGGTTGCAATTGTGATATGACTTTACTGAAAACTTCCAAAAACCAGGTTAACAAGCCCCAAGCGACGCCTGTTATTTTGAAAAGTCATGATGCGGAGGTTACAGCAGTTGACTGGTAAATAGGAACTCTAGTGTGGTTTAGAATTTTAGTTCTCTTCATTTTAATTTGTACTTCTAACAATAGTTACATTATAGGAACCACTCTGAGATTGGTAAATTAGCAACGACATCAGATGATTGCACAGTAAGCAAATTTATTTATTTATTTATTAATTTTAGTTCATTTAATTTGAGACCAAGTTGGGTTCCAAAACTAGATTATCATTTCGAAATTGCAATGTTAATTCCTTTACTGTCTATAACCTATTTCTAGTAGCAATGCTGCCTCTATTGCTTTAGCATTTTAACTTTCCCAATTTCCATTTCTAGGTTCGGATTTGGAACCAAACCAATTATATCTGCGACAAAAAGACTTCATGTTCCATCCGCAGAAGAGTAATGGCAATGCCTTGTACAGAAAGCAAAATTCTACTGAACAATGAAGAAAAGTATCTCAAGTCAATAGACAATGAATCATTAGATCCCCCAATTAAGTTAGCCACTCCAATCACTCCACCTAAAATTCTTGCACCTGAAGGGTGGCACAAGAACAAGCTGCCCTCAGGATTCAATCAAACTTCATCATCTGAAAAGACTCCAGAATCTGCTTTGAAGAGCCCCTCATCTGTTTTGAACCCTCCATCTTCCTTGAAAAGAACTATCCGGGACTACTTTTTGGCATCTTCATGAATCTAATATGCTTGTTAAACTAACTAACTTTTGTTGTCGACTGACAAGTTGCACAGTGGCAAGAGTGGTTTGGAATTCATCAAATCATATTTTTTTGGTAAGCATATTTTTCCTGAGGTTTTCTAAAGCATTGTTTTGTTTTATTTGAACTGGTCTAGTGTTAGTTTTGTCTAAAAAATCTGAGGTAAAGTATCAATATTTTCCTTGAGATTTTCTTAACCTATTTAGATTTTTAAATATTTCAAAAGTGACTCCATGTTGTTCCATTGGTTACTCTGTCAAAAGTCACTGGTGGAGATGGTGACATACACCAAATGTCTGTTGTGGCAAACTTTGATGATGTAACCTTTGAATATTTTCAAAGATAAAACTAAATAAAAGTTAAAGGAACATTAAACGATGAGAATTTTAAATTATTATGTTATGGCCTTTCCCAATCTTCAGCTATTTCTTTTTTCAACTAAATTATGGAAAAACCTTAGGACAAAAACCTTAGGGTTTTATATAATATACATTCTTTCTTGGTATTCTTGATGCAGATAAAGTTGGGGATAACATTGAGTTATTTTTTAAACGTTTGAGAATAAATAGGATGAAATTAATGTTAGAGAAAACATTGATATTTAGCTCAAACATTTAGGACAAAAATGATACTTTATCCTATTTAAAATTATTGTAGACATTTATTAAGTCATTTGTTATCATTTCTGCAGGTTATACGAAATGTAAATTGCTTAAAAGGGTTTGTTAGTTGTATAGGAATTCGTCTGTTGGATGATTCTTAAATCCTAAATTCAGATCAAGAATGGGAGGGGGAAGATTACATGATGGACAAATGTATAGTTCTACTGATTTGCTAAAGACATTGGGTGTGTACGATATCTACTTGATGAGCTTTGACATGTGGCTGTGACAATGTTCTGAGCAACACTTAGGTTAAAGATTGGTGCCCTACTAAACTATATGAACCTAAGCCTAGGTTGCTTGGTAGGTGCATCACAATCCCTGATCCCGGGATTTTGAAACTAGTTTTGATTTATCTTGTTGGCAGTGATCATTTCATGAATAGCAAGATTGGTAGATGAAAACATTACATTGCTAAAATTGATCAAAGTAGCACGTAGTTGATTCTTGATGAGTGAAAAATGGTCCTTTGGAGCTTGTTTGTAGAGTGCAAAAATAATGAAAAGTGTATGTTAATTTGATATCTTGTAATTAATCGTTTCACTTAAAGCGCATGGATTAATGTAGCACTAATGTCACTGAATGCTTGCTTGACGGAGTCAGAAGCTGGTAGAAAAATAGATTTGAATGTGTTACCAAAAATAAGAATTTCACATACAAATAATGATTACATTGTGATATTTAGGATCATGTTTTAATGAAGATAAATTTTGATCGAGCACTTTGTTTTCCTTGAGGAAGTTAGACTGTATTGGTACTGTATTGGTACTCATTTCAACGCTACTGTATTGGTACTCATTTATTCAATCTATTGAGTTAAGATCAAGTCAGTCAAATACTCAAATACTTAACAAGAAAGTTAAGAATAGAAAAGAAATTTTGGTGGAAAGAATACTTTATTTCTTAAGTATTTATTACAAATGATTTACATATGATTCTCACACACAAACTCTAACTTTCACTCTTTTTTATAGCCATCTATCTTCTCAATGGATGGTTAGGATTAAATCTAATCAACGGTCTAGATTAATCATTTAAAACTTTTATTACAAATATCTGTCATACCATAACTTTCTAAATATTTCTATATTATTCCATACTATTCTTCATAGTTCTATATACATCTATATTCTGCTAGAATACTCTATGACTTTTCAGAGTTTTCTAGAACCTTCTAGGGTATTCCGGGACCTTCTAGGACATTCTAGAACGTTCCAGAACCATCTAGAGCATTCTTAAACACTCCAGAAAACTATACAAACACTATTAAATTTAACTTTCTAAATTTACCGTGACATTTTCTCTCACCTAATACGCAGACGTCCTCGTCACGTTCTGTTCATGATAGCGCTCTAGGTGTTTTTTAAATTGCCACAGATCTTCACGAGCTTCCCAACTAGCTTCGATTATCGGGAGTCCTTTCCACTTGATCAAGTATTGGATACTTGGTGGTACTCCTCTTCGTCGCACGATGCGATTAGCTAAGATCTATTCAATTTCTTTATCAAAGGTTCTAATCACCACAGGCGGAGCACGACTCGAGTTACTTCTACTCGATTCATCTTGGTCTTCATGATGCAACCCTTCCTTGATGGTATGCAAAATATCTCCTTCGATCATGGAAATGGCTGCCAACTCAGACTTGCGGCTCAACGCATCTGCTACCAGATTAGTCTTGCCAGGCTTGTATTCAAATTCGAAATTAAACTCAGCTAAGAAATCTTGCTACCTAGCTTGTTTGGCGCTTAACTTCTTCTGAGTTTGGAAGTAGCTTGTAGCTACATTGTCTGTCTTGACGATGAAGTGTGAACCAAGCAAGTAGTGACGCCAAGTTCTCAAACAATGCACTATCGCGGTCATCTCCTTCTCTTGGATGGTGTATCGCCTCTCTGTATCATTCAACTTGCGACTTTCAAAGGCAATCGGATGTCCTTCTTACATCAGAACCCCTCCAATAGCATAGTCAGAAGCATCAGTGTGGATTTCAAATACTTTTGAGTAGTTGGGTAGTGCTAGTACTGATCCTTCTGTGATAGTAGCCTTCAACTTATCAAAGGCCTTTTGATACTCTTTTGGCCATTCCCAAGAGTGATTCTTCTTGAGAAGATCAGTTAATGGTGTAGCCTTTGCGGAGTATCCCTTGATAAACCTCCGATAGTAATTAGCCAACCCAAGAAATGACCTCAATTTAGATACCTTATTTGGCAGCTCCCATTCTTTGATCGCCTTCACCTTTCCTTGATCCATGCAGACAGTTTCATCTTTAATTATGTGTCCCAAAAAGTGGACTTCATCCCTTGCAAAGGAACACTTTTCCTTCTTTACATATAGATTATTCTCTTGTAAGATTTTAAACATGGTTCGTAAGTTTTCTACACGTTCCTCTAAAGTATTGCTATAGACAAAAATATCATCGAAGTAGACCACTACAAACCGATCAAGATAAAGTCGAAAGATCTCGTTCATCAAAGTACAGAAGGTCGCAGGAGCATTGGTCAAGGCAAAAGGCATCAGCAACCACTCATACGATCCATACCTCGTGACACACGTTGTCTTAGACTCATCACCATCAGCAATCCTTACTTGGTGATATCTTGACCTCAAATTCAGTTTTGAGAACCACTTAGCTCTACCAAGTTGATCAAACAAATCGGTTATCAAAGGAATATGATATTTGTTCTTGATGGTTACCTTGTTAAGTGCTCGATAGTCGATACATAATTTCAACGAACCATCATGCTTCTTTTGGAACAAGACTGGTACGCCATAAGGTGCCTTCAATGGACGGATGAACCTAGCATCTAGCAAATCCTTGAGTTGCTTTTTCAACTCCTCAAGTTCTAGCGGTGCCATCCTAAAGGTGTTGAGGCAGCAGGCAAGCGAATTTACTCTTGACTCTAATTCAATCTTGTGGTCCACCTTCCTCCTAGGTGGTAGTTGTTTTGACAACTCGGGAGGCATCACATCCTTATTTTCTTCAAGGACTTCCTTGATTTCTAGAAGAACGTCTTCTCTTTCAAATGTTTACTCCTCTTGTAATAGAGCCAAATATGTAATCTCTCCTTTCTTGAACCCTTTTTTGAGTTGCATAGCAAATAGCATCAGTGATCCTCCAACTTTAGAGACTGTAGGGACCATGTATGGAGACCCTTTCTCCATGACGCATACTATGTCGTAGTATAGCATAGGTATTATATTTGTCTTCCTTTGCAAATCGAACCTGATGACTATTTTGAAATCGTCCATGGGTGCTACTGAGAAATCCACAAGACCCTTCCAAGAACCAAGAGTCATCTCAACCCTTTTTGTTACTCCTTGAAGGGGTTCACCCTTGGTATTCACAGGTTTGAACCAACCAAATTTTTCGATGATCTTTAACCCAACTCAAGTCTCTTTACTTCATCAGGCGTTATGAAGTTGTATGTAACACCAGTGTCGATCATAGCCATGACGGATTTTTTATTGATAAAGGCTTTTACATACATCAAGTTTTTCTTTTTTCTGTGGTGCTTGCCTCTTTGTCCTTCACAGTATTCATGAGTTGGATAGATACAACAGACTCATTTACTTGAGTTTGGGCCTCTCGTTTCTTGGCGATAAATTCTAGAGTCTCTAGTTTGGGACAGTCCTTCATTTGGTGTGGTCCCTTGCACACGAAGCATCCTCCTTTGGGCACAAAAGCCTTCTTCTTGTTCTCGTACTCTTTCTTTGAAGAGTATTTCCCTTCTTTCGGTTGAGAAACTCTTCCCCTTGTCTCCTCCACTTTTAGTAGAACTAGGTTTGGAGGAAGACTTGGGTTTCGAGTCTCCCCTATGATACTCAATGAGTGATTCGGCCACCATGATGGCCTCATAGACATCCTTAACATTCCTTCTTTGTAGTTCTTGCTTTGCCCAAAGTTGGAGTCCATCAATGAAGAAGAACAATGCATCCTCAGATGCTAAGTTGGGGATTTAAAGCGTGAGAGTAGTGAACTCCTTTACATAGTTGCTAATTGTACTCTTGTTCTTCAACTTCCTCAATTTCTTTCTTGTTCATAGACCACATTCTCAGGGAAGAATTGTCTTTTCAACTCTCTTTTAAAATCTTTCCATGTGGCTATGTTGCAAGTATCATTTTCTATATCTACGTATTTTCTCCTCCACCACAAAGTAGCATCATCAGAAAGGTAGAGAGGTACAATGCGTACCTTTATTGCTTTTTCGACCACCCCTTGGCCTTTAAAGTACCTCTCCATTTGCCATAGGAAGTTCTCCACCTCTTGAGCGTCCCTCACGCCCTTGAACTCCTTTGGCTTTGGGAGATCAATCTTTGTTGTCTCCCTTATAATGGTTGGTCGAGATTTTGCCTCCTCGAATCAAACTCGAACTTCCTCAAATAACTTCAAGGAATTCTCAAGTTTCTCTTCGATTTGGAGTATGCTTTCTTTGAAAGCATCTAGTTCTCCTAACACGTGAGTCTCGATGGTCTCCTTGTCATATTCTATCTTTTGGAAGCGCTTATCCATAGAGGATAGAATATTCTCCAACATAGAAACTTTCTCTTCTAAGAAGTTAGAGTCCTTACCTCTAGACTCACTTGAAGAACGGGCCTTCTTGCCTCCCTATTGAGAAGGAATAGCATTTCTTCTCCTTTGAGACTCAACATGCTCTATGGTTACACTAGAAGCCATACCCACAAGCCACTTATGCTCCCTCTCGAACCTTGCTCTGATGCCAAATTGTCACGGCCTTGGACACACTCGAACGCTACCATGCCAACACTCGGACTTACTCAATCTCTTGAGTTAAGACCAAGTCAGCCTAACCCTCAAATACTTAGCAAGAAAGCTAAAAACACAAGAGAAAGGAAGCTTTGGTAGAAAAACACTTTATTACTCAAGTGTTTATTACAAATAATTCACACATGACTCTCACACAGAAACTCTAATTCTCACCCCTATTTATAGCCATCCACCTCCTCAATGGATGGTTAGGATTAAATCTAATCAACGGTCTAGATTAATCATCTAGAACCTTCATTACAAATATTCATCATACCACAACTTTCTAAATACTTCTAGATTATTCCATACTACTCTTCATAGTTCTATATACATCTACACTCTTCTATAATACTATATGACCTTCTAGAGTCTTCTAAAATCTTTTAGGGTATTCCGGGATCTTCTAGGACATTCTAAAATGTTCCGGAACCATTTAGAACATTCTCAAACACTCCAAAAAACTGTACAAACACTGATAAATTTAACTTTCTAAAATTTACCATGACACTATGCTTTAAAAACCAAATTCTGGATCGTGAGTATTTTCATTTTTGTATGGTCTAAGTTATAAATTTAATTGAGATTTAGAAATATGCTAGATATATAGTTATTTATTTATTTTTATCTAATAATTTAAAAATTTTAAATAGATTGTTTTATGATATTAACACGGTAGAGAAGATTCTTGTGTGAAAGAATATGTTAAGCATTTTAAAAATATTACATATACACAAAATATTAAGTATTTTTTTTTTGGGTATTTAATAAAGAATAGAAAAACAAAAAGAAAACAAAGTTGAAAGTTTTCCTAAATTTCAGTAGGAGTAGTCCATTCCTTATAAGGCTCATTATACTTTGCACCTTCTTTGGCTAACAAGTCAGTAACAATATTAGCAGAACGCAATACCGAATTAAGCGAAGCATGTTCGTCTTTAACCAACATATGTTGAATTGTATTTGTATATGTTATAAATGTGTTTAAGTTATTTTAATTATATTTTAACATGTATTTTACACGAGTAGTTGATGTTTAATATACACATAGCAGCATGGTTGAAAACATATAAATATAGGGGTGAATGCAAAAGAAAGAGGTGAAAGGTGAGAAATAAATACTTGGTTGAAAACTCCTTGTTCACTTAGCAATTAGCACTACTCGTTCGACAATGAAAGGATACATTGTCCTCTCTTCCTTTTGTTTTCTTCTTTATTTGTTTCTTTTTCCTCAAGATACCAAAAAATCTCCAGAGTTAAAATACATCTAATCATAAACCAAGTTGGTTGGGTTTTATTAATGGAGAATGCAATTTCTCTCAAATATGATACAACATCCCTTGGACATGATAATTCATCTTAACTATTAACATTTTCTTTCTTCCTTCCTTTCTTTTTTTACAAGTTCATAATATAAACATGATTGAAACCTTGATATTTTTGGAGTATATTATTGGTTAATATACAACTCTTGGTTAACAATGTTGTAGCATCCAATTAGGTTTGTTGCCTCCACTATGAATTGTTCATGAAATGTACCCAGTCTCATGCTAGGAATATCAATTTCAAGATCTTTGAAGTTTGGTAAGCCTTCTACTTGAATGCCATCTCCACAAATGAGAAACTGATTCCCAATTATGAATGATCCTGAGACCCTGATTGCAACTCCATCTTCGCCGTGAGCACGACACTGAAGCTTTTCAACGACATGCACCAACTTCTCCGGAGGCCAATCGCCAAGTAACGTACTTCGAATACTCGATAGGGTTGTGAAGATATTGTTTGAACCAACATGTTGTTTCCCAGAGAACCTGCAAATATTGAAGGATAATATACACTTGAGTTTTTCCAACAATAACACAGATAAGGGAAATTTCAGAAATCATGTTACTCAATACTTGGTAATTCAATATAGTTCCTTTTCAGATATATAGAACTGTTGAATTAGGACCAAATAATCAACCCTATAGCCAAAAGTTTCTCCGAAGCAGATAATTTCTGTTGTAATTTATTTTATTTATCATAGAAAAATGATGGATTTACTTGGAGAATTAAAACATAAAAAATAGCACTCACTTGAAAATTGAGTTTTCATTATATAAGCTCCTTGTGTGTTGCCACAAATCATCAGGTCCATCAAATAGTAAGTAATAATGTAATGTCAACATCTGCAGAAAAAAGTGTAGAGTATAACATTCACCAAAAATAAGCATCAACAGACACTTAAACAAAAGGCATTTTCTTTTAATCTTCACAAAATCAAATGAATACAACAAGAATAACCACCAAGTATTGTTGTAATAGGTGGAATCAGCTATGTGAATCGGACTATCATATAATATCTCATGAAATGAACTCAAACGAATGTTTGACGCAGAGAAATAATGACGACTGGCTACTTACATCTGCCAAATCCTTTAATCTTTGTGTAGGATCAAAAACACTTCGAACAAATGCCGCTAAATCTATCTCCGCATTCTCATACTTTGTAATAAAAGGGTGCAAAAGAAGCTGCAGTAGGACAATGAAAAAGTGAAAAGACTATACTATTTACCAGATGAGAAACAAATGATCACAGAAACTAAATCAAAGGAGATAAATGAATGCATGCTAACATCCAATGGCGACAAACTTCCACCGATGCTAGATCATATAATTTTTCTCACCTGTTCTGCAGTTGGCCTACTTTCTGGATCCTTCTGCAAGCAAGCATCAACAAAAGAGCAGAACTCGGGCGAAAACACTTGTTTTGACGGTGATGGTGATGGATCATCCAGAATCTGCCACAAACAAGCATAATTATTATAAGACAAAATCACATGTGCACAATCACATTACCAGAATTGACATCACTTATCCAATGAGTATAAGATACTGGCTCCATTATTATATCATTTTCTCTCAAGGATCTCAGATTACATAGTTAAAGTTTCACATGGCAACATTGTAAAGGTCGAATTTTCAAATTTTTAACCAACCTACTGTTTTTCCTAATGTTCTTAGGTGAATTTTAAGGAGACTTATTGTTCGCGCGTGCGCGTGTCTACGTGAGTTTATTGTAACAGGAAGAAGTTTTCTGTATCAAACAAGGTTGAACCAACAAAGTAGATATACATTGCTTCTTCTGTGTGATTTATGCTATCAAATACTATCAGATGATGATGTTTTCCAACATGAAACTTTTGCGAAAAACCAAAATTAGTCAGCAAAGATATCCTTCTTCAGACATGGACATCTAATCAAAGGAAAGGAAACATTGATAAGAAATGGCACACACCTGCAGCATAAGATTTACAGGACCCTCATTAGCTGTATATGGGAATTCTCCTGTTCCACACTCGAGGAGAGCAAGACCAAAGCTCCAAATATCGGCTGGATAAGAATAGCTTTCATTTCGGATTCTCTCAGGAGACATGTACGTAACAGTTCCAACAAATGTAGCACACTGCATAGTTACAATCATTGAAGAATGAATATGAACTCCACAGCTTGATAATAATGGTAAACTGATGCTGTAATATTATCTTTACTAACCATTGCCACTGAATTCTCTAAGCCAGCACTGATACCAAAGTCAGTAATTTTCGGCTCCCCCTTGAGGTTTATGAGTAAATTGGCAGGCTTTATGTCTCTGTGAACTAAATATCTGACTCCATGAAGATATCTTAGACCCTTACAAAAAATAAAACAGAGTACACATCTCAGTATTTTATATAACAAAAAGTGTATATAAAATAATGTTCTACTTACATGTAGGAGCTTCTGAAACATGGATGAAAGAATAGGTTCAGGTATCCTTCTATGCTTTCGCAAGATATCTGCAAGCGATCCTCCATCCATATACTCCAGAGCTATGCTTATTTGTCCAGAGTCCGGAGTGTAAAATGCCCCATGAAACTCTACAAGACCCTGATAACAAGGCGCTTCGCATAGTGCCCTTATCTCTGTTAGGAGCTGCTGTCTTTTCTCCTAATTAGCACCAAAAAGTACAGCTGTTATTATCATTATATACTGTTTAATTTGTTTGAGAACGCGAGGGGAGGGTGGTATATCATTAATTATCGCCTAGTTGCTACACTGCTCTTTCTATCCATGAAGAAGCAAACAATAGCAAGAGTCACATAATAAAGTGTCTAGCAACTCCAAAACTTCAAAAACTGCTCAAATCGAACTTATACTACCTAGCATCAACTGAATGCTACATATTGATAGGTAGATCACATATCTAGTTTATATTAATCATAAATAAATTTAACAGGAACACAAAAGAAGCCAAGTTTAGAAGCGGAATCAGACTCAAAGTAAAATTGTAAATGGCAAACTATAGCAAAACACCATGAAGTTTAAGAAAAAGGAAATACCTTCTCAAAGATATTAATCTTCTTCAAAGCTAGAATCCTATGTGTTGGTATATGAATAGCTCTCTGGACAATACTGCTGGCACCACTACCAATTGCTCCGAATATTCGCATCTCGTGGGAGGCACACCTATATGTTTTCTCACTCTGATCAGCAGTCTCGTGAACAGATCGAGATGTGCACTTTTGCAACCCAAGCTCATTGATATTGTACACCCCATATGATCTGCTCAACAAGTTCACGGTCCCACCATCGGATAACTTCACAACCGAATCAATTGAGAACCAGAAAACCAAAGTCATATTAGAGCATATGTGGAAACCAATTCAAAAGCAGCATAATTAAGAACACCTCAAATTATGAGCTGTTTTGAACACACATAAAGCTAGTCCAAACATGTGCAAAAACATTTTGAACAATCTCAATAGTGCCACACTCTTGAGTCTTCAATGCCTAATTTTATCTTTTTTTTGGGTTTTCCATGGTATATATTAACTTGGCATACTAAGGACTAATCCGTCACAGATCTGAGCTTCATTTAAACGTCTGTAACTAGCCAATGAGTTGTTACATATACAAGGCGAGATTCAAATTCGGGACTTCAATGCCTAATTTAAAAGGTCCAAAACACAAACACATACAAATACATAATGACACAAATACATAATTGGAAGATAGAGAGAAAGAGGGGCTTACAGTGTAAGAATCACAAGGGTCCAAGGTTGAGCTTGTTGAGAAGCCCTTCTCAGCATCAAACAAAGGTACAAGCTTTTTCTTCAATTCCTCCAACCCAGTCATTGATATGAGTTTACAGCCTAGGAAGAGCATAATTCTGTGAAAGAAGAAGGAAAGGGGATCGAATTTCACAAATTCTTGTTCAATTTAAGGCTTGTGTGAGTTATGGTGGAAATGGAAAGTGAAAACAAGAAAAGAAAGATTTGAGTCCGTGCGGTTCAAGGTTTTTCCAGCGTGCTTGTGGATTTGGATCTTGCGCGGTTAATTCATATCTCAGGGTAAAGAATTATTTTGTCTTAATTTGGTTCTTACTGACATAAAGTCATAAATGTCTTATTTCAGTTTTTAAAAAAGTTTAGTTAATATGTGATTTTTACACATCTACTCTTAGTTAAAAATTTTAAATGTTTTTTATTTATTAAATATAAAATAAATATATTAAAAATTTAAATTTTTTAGTTTTTAATATTTTTTTAATTTGTAATCTTAACTTATATTCTTAGGACACAAGATAGATAAATTTTTCAAAAAATTGTAAATATTTTATTTTTTGGTTTTTATTATATTTTTTAATCCGTTACAAATCTGAACTCTAATTAAAAATTTATCGTTAACTAATGTGTTACTATATGCACAAAAAAAATTAGAATTATTTTAGTTTTAAAAATATTTTAAATAAATTTAATGTTGTCTCAATGTTAAATTTAATATGAATAATTAGTATATGAAGAGTTAATAATATTTTATCTTACTACATGAATAAAATCGACCAACTAACAATGAACATCATAAAAAAATTTATTTAACTCTAAAACATTGATAATTAATTGCTAAAATAAATTTTACACACTAATGCTCAACTTCGAATCACCATTCATGAAGATGTGAATAGAGATGGATGAGTTCTGAAAAGTGAAGACTGACACTAACAAAACAAAAAGAAAGAAATTTGAACACCCTAAAGTAGCGTTTGTTTTGGAGTATTAGGACTGAGACTAAGAGTTGAGATTTAGTATTGTGTTTGATAGTAACTAAAACTAAAATTTCAATCTTAGGACACAAAATTTTAATCTTTTCAATACTTCCATAAAGTAAGAACTGAAATTTTTTAAGACAATAAATGAAACTTTAATAACATTTTATTTCCCAAATATCCCCATTTAACTTTTTAATATCCAACTCTACCCCTTTCTTTTTTCCCAACTCACAGGACAAAACAAAGCTGGACTGGCAAGACAATCGGCGAGCATTCCTTCTCCGACGGCAGCACAGTAATATTGTTGTTTCTTTCACTTCTCAGTCAAGCTGCCGTCCGCTTCTCAGGTGCGCCACTGTCTTCTTCTCGTTACCGTCACGCCGCCTCCTCCTCTCGTCTCAATCACGTCTCCATTCTACTCATCGAAGTTCTCGTTGTCCTCGTCTCTCAGTCACACCGCATCCCAATCATGTCTTCTTTTAGGTTTCTCAGCCTCCCATAAGCCATGCGTCTCACAAAATCACAATATGGCATCTTAATGTCACTACCACTTAACGAAGTAATGATGATATTGTAATCCATTCTCTTACCGTTAAAGTTTGTTCTTTTTTAATTAATAATCGGCTAATTTACTTTTACTTTAAATTAATTCTTGAGAGTTTATTTGATTTATTTTTGTTATGTAGGTGAAACATTCAACAGATGTGTGCTAAATGATGGAAAACATTCAACGACAGCTACAATTAGAAGGCGAGCGTAACGATGACGACATAACTCGCGTGAAGGTTAGCACAAAGTGAAAGCGACAGTGACGATAGAACTCACAGACCGGAATGAAATCACATCTTCTTAAAATTCAGAGAGGCTGAGATAAGAGAAAGAGAGGAGGAAGAGAGAAAAGAGAGGAAAAAGAAAAAAGAGTGATTGAGTATGATTTTGTTTTATTTTTTTATTAGTAAGAATATTTTAATAATTTTATTTATTTAAATTTTATTTTTATGTTAAATCAAACAATATACTAAAATATAACCCAATCTCATATATTTTATACTAAATACAATATAAAAATTTAATTTAATTTTTATCTCTTAATTTTTGTCTATCTTCTAAATGTTATTTAACTTACCTCAGGGTCAATTGCTGGATTTGAAGCATTATTTGTTATATTTAGTTTAGGAGCATCTTTTGAATTTGGAACATCATTTGTTGTAAGTGGTTAAGGAACATTTTTAGTTGTTGTCACTTCCTGAAATTGACACAATTAATTGTATGTTTTCTTTTTGTTATTCAAGTTACAAAAAGAGATCTCGGAATATAAGTTGTAGAATGATGGGTTTATTTTTTTTTTACTTAAATATCGATAAATTTAATTATCATTTTAGGCACGGAGAACATTGAAATTTCGGACCAATTGGTATAAAAAAACAAAGGAAAAATTAGTTATTGTGTTGATGAATGCATATTGTATATAAAATGTAGAACATACTAATATTTGCTTTCAAAAATCCAAAATATATAGTGAATCGTTTTCAACCACACTAGCTACTAGCCAGGATTCTTAAAAAAAAATATTATTGCTACAACTGTTAGGATTTGGTTGAATTAGTCCCACATTACTTAGGATAGCAAATAGAGTGAGTGGTCTAGACTATAAATATGAGGCTAAGTTCTCCATTTATTTTTGCACCAGTCGAAAACACTTTAAGCTTGTATCTGATTTTTCTTTTCCTCTATACTCTTTGATTAGAGAGTGTTGTAAGGTGTAATTAGATATTTGCTTTGAGAGAGTGTGGGTGTTAGAGAGAAAGAAGTCTATGTGTTGTAACAATTTTCACATAGTGATATTCTCTGGTTGTCATTTGATTACAGCTGTGGTTTTTTCTCCGGTAATTAGAGTTTTTACGTTAAATTCTTGTGTTGTGATTGTGTTTATTTTATTTCTCAGTCAAAGGTGTTTTCTAAAGGGAGAATAGTGTCTTATTCCCAACAACTAACAATATATTAAAAAGTAGTACTATATACGCAAATTTTTTTATGAATCGAATTCAATCAAGTTAAATAATAAAATTTAAAATAATACTAATTATAATTTATTTTTGTTATGTTAGATTAATTTAATTAACAAAAAAAATTAGATATATAATATTATTCTATATTAAATACAGAACTAGAAAACTCACTTTTTTAAGGATGGGGAGTATGCTCGAAGGCCGAAAACTCCTTGAGAAAGACCTGTATTAAAAGATTGGTGCCAGAGATTGCATCTATACGTTCCCAGACCTATGGCTTGACCACCATCACCGTTTTCTTCAAATCTCCTATGCTACAATATTTTCCGTTTTCTTAGTTTTATTATTTTTTGCTGATAATAGTTCTCTATTAAATTAATGAGAAATTTTTTTAGTAAATAACTATTTTTAATCATAAAAAATTCTGATAAAATTAACCATAAAAAAATTAAATTAAAAATATGCTCATAAAAAAAATTTTATTTGATAAAAATATTCAATCATAAAATTTTTATTAATTTTATTTAAAAATTATTTAAAATTTTTAAATTATTCCTATCATCATCAATCTTTTTTACAAAACTATCATCATCAACTTTAAAACCTTCAATCCAATTCTATTATCAAATAATGAAAATCATTCCCACCTTTTTTAAATCCTAAACTCCAGTAACAACTCATTCAAAGTTTTAATGTCAAAATTGCTTAACAAATGACAATATAAAAAATATAGAGTTACAATGTTGACAAAAACAATAAATGAAATATTAAAACAAAATTTTCTTATCAAACCATTTTGTAAGGAACATCTATGAAATTTATTTCATACCTTCAGTTTCATCCAGAGCATATGAAAATCATGGAACCAAGAGGAAGTTAGACTCGTATCTCTCTCTTTTTCTTTCTCTCCTTCTCTCTCTTTCTTTCTCAAATTTTTCTTCATTTTTTCAAAAGGTGAAAAGAAAAACAAACGGATGTATTTTTCAATTCAAAAAATTGTAAAATCTCTAATTGATTCGTTTTTCACATCTTTTTATACGAATTACTCTAAAAAAGAACCTATACTTATTCATTTTAGTTAAATTTTTTTGCGACAGTTAAACAAACATAAAGAACCCTAGATTTGAGGTTATCAAATTTGAAGTTGAAGAACAAAAAAAAAAAAGTAGCGATTTTTAAATTAACCTAATTTGATTTGAAGGTCACAAATTCAAAGAAGATCTTTTTTAGAATTAGAGAAACTCTAATCGAAAATTTGAAGAATCTTAATCGGTGAACGAAGGATGACAACAGTGACAGACTCTTCGTGGAGGTGGCAATTGAGGGTGTCAAGGAAGGAGTAGAGCTTTGTATCTTGAGCTTGCCGAGAGAAGCGGTTGGGGCAATGGTAGTGTGAATGGAGAGGATAGCAAAGTTTGGAAGAGAGTGCAGAAGAGATAGAGAGAGGAGTTAATACTCAATTTGTCACTTAAAATTTGACATTGGACTTAAATTGACTCTTAAAATTAAGATGGACTCAATTTGGCCCCAAAAATTTATAATAGTAACTCACGTTAGTTCCTAAACTGATTTTCGTGGACGACATGTTGATTTTGTACGTTAATTTGCTAAGATTTTGACTCCTCTCGACTAAATTTTATGTGATCGAGACCTACTAGACTTCTTAAAAGCTTGATTGACTTCCTAATATTCTCACAAAGACGACAATAACGAGTTCAGTTTGAAAATTTTGTGGTTCTAAAAGCAACAATCAAGTTTTTAGAGCTCTAATAAGTTTTGATCACATAAAATCTGGACGAGAAATCCAAATTGTAACAAATTAATATACCAAATTAACACACCATTAACAGATATTAGTTCAAGGGGTTAATGTGAGTTATAATTATAAATTTCAAAAATTAATTTTATTCTATTAAAATTTTAAGGGTTAAATTAAAATCTGATTTCAAATTTCAAGAGACAAATTGAGTATTAACTCATGGAGAGAGAGAGTTACATTTGTAATATGTAATCTCACACATGTAATGGTGAATTTATAGTCAATTTTTTTATCTCTAAATTTTTTTCTTTCCATCTTATCACAACAAAAAATCCAACAATGATATAAAAACTTTTTAGTAGTATGTGTTAGGAAATTATTAATTTTTAATTTATTTATGGGTAATATATATTAATTATAATCACAAATTAAATTATTTTATATTAAATGACTTATATAACAGTGATCTTATTTATTGTCATTAATGCTGAATTTAATAAGTTATTATTATTTTTAATTTAAAATTAAATGAGAATAAAACTAGAGATACTATTTTATTTAGATTGTAGAATTTAATCAAGGTTTTGAAAACCGAACTGATCATCAAATTGCTTTAGCTATTGGTTCACTGGTTTATAGGTTCAACTGTAATTGAACTGAAAAAATTGTTTTATAATAAAATAATAAATAAAATATAAATAAACACACTAAAATATAATTATAGTCTAATATAAACTTTAAAATATCATTCAAATTAAAAGTACTACATAAACCAGAATGTTATAATCTCATTTAAATACAAACTCAAAAGTCAAATAACAAAAACAACTAACCGAACATATAATGTCAACATCCAAGTTTGTCATCAATCATCAAAATTTGCCATAACTTGCTGCAGATTTGCTTCATTGATATCATCAACTACTTAGACCAAAAAAATCAAGTGGTGCACCATAACATGTACTACTACCACCACCATCACCACTTTAATCTAAATCAGCATCAATATTATCTATAAATATACAATTAGATTTAATTTTTATTGTATAAATACGACTACTCCTACTCTACCAGCAACAACATATAACTTGTGAGCAAAGAAAAAAAAGAGATGAAAATATCTATTATCTCTGAGGTCCTCCTCGAAACCGTTTATTATTAGTACTAGACTCATCAACCAACCCCCTTTGATCTTACTACTCATCATTATTATCATCATGTAATACATCATGCTCATCATTATTAATTAATTGCCTCCAAATCAAGCTTCTTTCTAATACCTCTGTATATAAATTAATCTTTCACTTATCTAAATTCTTGTGACTTGCGAGACTTGTTTGTGGATATGCCTAATAGAACAACTAGAGGAGATAAGAGGTTATGCAAATCTTCATGTGTTTTCTTTCTTCTTCTTTTTTTTTTCTGTCATGTGAATTTTTTGTTTGTGGAATAAAGTGTGTTAGATATTAAGTTTGTGATTTATCCATAGTTACATTATTATAGCTTCATCAAGATGTACCACTACTCTTGCAATGAAATGAAAAGCCTTATTATGAATGCCAAGAATGAAATGAATTGAGTTATTTAGGGTTTTCTTTGTTTTAACTTAATAAGAGGTTATAAATACCTCCTTAACTATTGTAGTCGCAGTATATAATGATTTAGAGGTTTGAAAATCTCTTTTTTGGTTTCGTGATAAAACCATGGTGTGGACAATTGAGATTGAGGAGTCTCTCTCTTGTTGCATTGGGGAATTGCGTAGAAGGTTGATGAGTCATTTCGATTCAATTCCTAAAACTATGGCGTTGACAAGTTAGGTTGAGGAATCACATTCTTGTTGCGTCAAGAAATTGGGTACAAGTAGAGTGATTCTCTTTATACTCAATTTCAATCTATCCTTTTTATTTCTATTTCAATTTCAATGTATCTTTTTTTATTAAGTTTAAATCCTTATCTTCTTATTTATCTTTTATTTCTTTATCATACAATCTCAAAGAAAATCCTAAAACCTATAAATCTAAGGCCCAATCTAGTAATTAAATAAATAAAATCAGAATATATCAAATTAAATTAAAATATTCTAAAAATGTAAACTAATATCTTCTAAATAACACTTGAACTCTTCATATCACGAACATTTGAAGCACATATCACTAATGCTTCAAGCAATCAGCACCAACAATTAATCAACAACAATTATTCATGCTTCAAGCAATCAACAACAAGATTTAGAACCAACAATTAATCATACTTCAACGATTATTATTATAAATTTATACCTAGGGTTAGTAGAAGACAGGGAAAAATGCAGAGTTGGCGGCGATAGGGTCGGTGGCTGGGGTGGAAGGGTCGAACAGAGCTGGTGCCGACAGGAAGACACTACGCAATGGCAACTGGCGTTGGCGGTGGCTGCAATTTTGACAGCTGAAAGGAAAGTTGGTTGCGCGAATGGAAAGCTGGCTGAAAGGAACTTGCGACGCTGAATGGCTTCCACGGACCTTGCAACGACGGCGGTGGCTGGACAGAGGTTGCACCGGAAGCTCGAGGTGGAGACTGACGTCGGAAGTGGAAACTGAGAGCGAGGTGAGAGTGGAGGGCTGGAGGCTCGAGAGGGGTTTGTGCTGTGGGTGTCTGGGCGAAAGACTCGGGTTCCTTTTTTGGTTCTAAGTCAAAACGCATCGATTTTTTGGCAAAATCTCAAAATTCGACCGGATCACGGTTCGGTTCGATTCGACTGCCCAGTTCTTGGCCGGTTCGGCGGCCCAACTCCAATTTTTGGATTTGACGGTTTTGCCTTCTGTCCAAACCGTGCTTGCTAACATTTTCTGGTTTGATCGAACCGATTTTCATAGCATTGGATTTAATAGGTGTCACACTCAAATATAAATAATATTTTCAAGATTTTGGTCCCTAATATATCAAAGTCGTTTCTGTAATTTTTTCCACAAAAAAAATTACAGTTTAGCTCTACAATAATACAAAAAGTTTTTGTTAGAAAAGATTGAGACAATTTTTCAATCTATATATATATATATATATATTTTTAGTGATTTAATATGGATGATCTAAATTATAAAATCATTTGTTCTAATCGTGTATGGTTAGAATTGTGATTTAATATACACTTTCGCATCGTGATATATATTGTGAGTAAAAGTCACTCTATGGTTTACGACAATTTAGTCGTATGTGGTATGACAAACTTTCTCATCTTTTGCTATCTCATGGATATCAGCAGACCTTATCTGATCATATTCTATTTGTTAAATTCAATGGTACTCAAATTTCTATCCTTCTAGTCTATGTTGATAATATTATTCTCATTGAAAATTCCATTTCTGAACTTACTGCCATTAAGTCTATTTTACACCAACACTTTTGAATTAAAGACTTGGATCCATTAAAATATTTTTTGGGTATTGAGGTTGCTCAATCAGCAAAGGAAATTTACTTTTTTCAGAGAAAATATTGTCTTGATCTTTTGGAGAATTCTGGTTTATTAGGTGTTAATCCTGCCTCTGTTCCAATGGATAGTACCACAAGACTATATCAAGACAAAATACCCCTACTATCTGACCCTTTTGTATATCGCCATTTGGTTTGGCGTCTTATCTATCTCATCACTACTCAACCAGACATCATGTATGCCACTCAATAATTAAGACCATTTATGTCATCTCCTACTGAATCTCATCTTCAAGATGCTAAGTATGTGCTACGATATCTGAAAATTAGTCCCGGCAAAGGACTTTTTTTTAAGAGAATCAGAAATTCAGTTTCTCGACTTCAGTGACTCTGATTGGGCCGGATGTCCTGACACTCGGCAATCTTTAACAGGCTATTATTTCTTCTTAGGCAGTTCATAAACGAACCAAACATTGCCACTTGGTTCAACAAAAAGTTCAAGCTAGAGTTATAAAACTTCTCCTCATTTTCTCTTCTGGGCAGCTAGCTAACATCTTCACCAAGCATTTATCTTCTCAACCCTTCCATCTTAATCTCAATAAGCTTAGTGTTCTTGACAATTTGACATCTTTCATCCTCCAACTTGCGGGAGCGTATTAAACCACTCTTCTACCTTAGTCCACGACAACAATAAAGAAGTCTCGCGGCCCACAAATTCAGCCCAACAAAATACATAAATTTAGTTACAATTTTAGTCTTTATAATATTATCTTATCTTTATGTTATCTTTTTGTCTTATTTTATCTTTACTTTTATCTTTCGTAATCACAATTTTATTACCACCACATCACAACCTCCATCTTCTCCTCCTCCTCTTCTTCCTTTTTTCATTTGAATTTTTCTGATCTTTTTTTTTCTTTTTCCTTCTCCTCATCCTCTGTCATGATTATTGTAACGACCCAACTTCCAATATGTCATGATCGTACTAAAAGTAAGACGTTACTAACCTGTTTTCCTTATTAACTATTTAATATTGAGCCTTTATTAACGATCATGAGGTGCTAAAAGTAAGGGTGTTACAATTATTCTCATCATCGTTATTGTTGTTGTCATCATCATCTGTCTTCTTCTTATATGTATAACAATTCAAATCTCTAGAATGCACTGAAATTTCTTAATGATGACGATACACCAACAAACTCAGTTCAAAATAAGTTCAAACCAAAAGTGCCCCTTATTTAAATCCAGAACGCACCGAAATTACTTAGTAATAATAGGAAGAGGAATAACCTACATTTATTCAAAACAATAGGAAGAGGAAGAACCTACATTTATTCAACTAAATAAGATTGTAATATAATACATACATGTTCATTTAAGTCTAATATGAGAAGCAATGCTCCTAAAAAAAGAAATAAGAGCAACAGAAAAAAATGACAGTATTAAAGAAGACATTTTGTGTTTTTGTAGCAAAATTTTGGTGTCAAAACTTAGAAATTTACGTGTTATTGTTAAGAAATTTCGATATTTTTTATTCTGATAAATTCTACATAATTCAAAAATTTTTTTCTGCTTCTTCCACATTTTTTACTGCTTCTTTTTTTTATTTTTTTTATTTTTTCTTATTTTATTTTTTATAATTCTTCTTGTTTTACTTTCTTAAGAGGAATAAAATAAAAAGATAAAGAAAAAAAACAAAAATTAAAATATAGCAACAACATCACCAATAGAAAAATAAAAATGAGGTGTACAAAAAAATATGAAGAAGAAACACAAACAAACAAAAAAGGCGTAATTTTATGCATGTCATGTGAGTGAGTTTTATTGAATTTGGGTCAACTTAATTAAATTTTGTTGCTAAAAAAAATTGAATGTCCAGCAGGACTATAAAAAAAACTTTTAAAACAAGTGATATTGATATCGATCTTTTTATAACTAGAGAATATAAAAAAGAGTGGTAAATTATTAATGACGAATGAATGAATAAATAAGGTGACGCAATGTTGTTTGGCCTGCTAGTAGGCTTTATTATAATATAATATCATTTAAAAGTAAATTTCCTCCAAATCCTTGTATTTTCAGCTATTATCCTAATAATTAGTTTTGATAGTATCGGAATTTGAATCCTATAATCTATTAACTAATAGTGATAGATTAATTTTTAGTTTATAGAATTAGGAGTTATTATTAAAAATAAAAAATAAAAAAACTATATTACCCTAAAAGTAATTATTATTGCAGCTTATTAATAAAAAATCGCCTACCATTGAAAAGGATCTCAATTTAAGAATGGGATAATAATAGCAAAGAATAATGATGCATGATCGCTATTAATTTGTTAATTGAGCATGTTATCAAGTGAGTTCACAAATCCATCATCATCATATACAATTTTTGTGTAACCATATTTAATTTCTAATGATTGTGATGATCATATGATAATCTTTGCAACTTTATTTTAGGCCTTTCGGCAAGGTCATCAAGTCGAATAGGGTTCTTTATTTTCAATCCAACAAGAGAAGAATGAAAAAAGGGAGAATGAAAAGATAAAACAGGAAACAAATTATTATAAAGTATATAATATATATAAAAAAGATGATTAAACTGTTCCCCAACTACCAGCATAGATTCACATGTCACCTTCATATCTAACTTAAAAAAAAATATCTATATGCCTGTATGTATACATTTATACGCTATAATTGCCCATAAAACAATATATGTTCAAAAAAGTTGAGCCAACATCATGTGGGGAGGAGAAAATGAAATACTACTATATATCTTATCGTTTTTGTTTCACACTTATACATTGAAACGAAAACATGGGTTTTTTCTTCTTGGTTTCATGCATGAAATATTGAAATGAAAACATGTTAGAAGCATATTCTAGCTGTGCCATATAGAACTTGCCAAAATGCCATGCATATATATGTATGACTTTTTATTAATCACCGATTGTAATTATCATTAATCATGTATTGCCCCCGTCCCTTTTTTATCGTTATATTCTTTTCTTAAATTTTTATATGAAAACATGGGTTTTTTCTTCTTGGTTTCACCCATGAAATATTGAAATGAAGACATGTTAGAAGCATATTCTATTTCTAGCTATGTGCCATATAGAACTTGACAATGCTATGCATATATATGTATGACATTTTATTAATCACCCATTGTCATTATCATTAATAATGTATTTGCCCCATCCCTTCTTTATCGTTATGTTTTTTTTCTAAATTTTTTAAAATAAAAAAATAAATTAATTTTTTATAATTTGTTCTACTTTTATCACTAAACATAATACAAAAATATTAAATTATGTGTCTTTATCCTTTTATATATTATTTTCAGTGTCTTGTTTTATGATGTTTTCAGAAACAAACACAACTAATGTGAACAATAAACTATGTATCAGATTCATTAAATATAAATAAACTTAATTAATTTAAATTTAAATTTTAAAATTAAAATTAAGTCCTATTTTTAATTTATTATTTACAGTTATTTAAAAAAAACGTGTTAGCCTGTCCTTTCTCATTTGAAAAATGCATCATGCGTGACCTTTGAGAAAGACCCGGCATGCATGTTCTTTGGTGGAGGAAATTTCTTCATTATATTATGTGGAGTATGATAATAAATAACTCTTGAATCATTTATTTTATGGTAAAAAGGAAAGAAAAGAAAAAGATGGATATTCTTGTTTATATATGGAGTAATAGAAATGACGGACTTGACTCTTCCCCCCATGGATTAATTGATATGCTGACATCGTTAAAGATAGAGATGCTAATTATGATTCTCATCGGAACAAAACTTTTCTACGTCGGCAACTCATCCTTATTCCAAAAGACTCGCATTTAAAAATATTATTTGTATATAAAAATTAATTATTAAATAAATTATTATATAT
>NC_029776.3:85161233-85162852 GCF_000817695.3 Arachis duranensis
TAATTTAATAATTAATATTTTGTATATATATAACATAGTTGTTCTTATTTTTATATTTTTTCATTTCAAGTCATGTAATTTTAACGCGAGTGTTTGATTGATGAGCGAAGTAATTTATTATTTTTTATTTAGCTATAAATTAATCTTAGTTTTAGACATAAATAGCCTTCAAATTTTTTATTAACTATTATTGTTCTACGCATTATAATTGGGATAAGTTAATAAAAAATTATATATATATATTGTATAAACACACAAAAAATTATATATTATTGTTAAATTTAGATCATATGTCATAGTTGTAGAATACAAATTTGTAAGATTGAGATATATAAAGAGACGAATCTTTTTGTTTAGATTTGGCATCTTCATATGGTGAGAGTCTATACATGCAAGAGAATACTCTGACTTTTAAGTCAATCGTAATATAAGATCATGTGTTTGTTTGGGGTTATTATTTTGATAAAAAAAGATATTTTTTAATAATTTTTTTATTTTTTAGCGTATTTGATAAATTTTGAATAATAAAAATAAAAATATATTTTTTTGAGAAGGTGTAATTTATATTTTTTTAAATTTTTTTTTAAAATTTTTTTTTTCATATAATAAATAAACAAAAAAGTACTTTTATATTGTTATATTCAAATATAATTGATAGATAAAAAAATCTTTTTGCATGAGATACCCAAACATAAAATTATTTTTATTTTTTCATAAGATCTTTTAAAAAAAGATAACTCGAAAAAAAATATTTTTTTAGAAGTTCACCCAAATAAACCTTATGATTATAGACTAAATATACATTTGCCATATATTAAACCGTTTATTTAATTTATAGTGTTTAGAAGATAAATTTAGAGAAGACTCGGATAAATTAGTATAGAATATTCACAAAATCTTGCTGCATTTATATTTTTAATTTATATTTTTTAAAAGATCGACTGCAATTTTAGATTCAATCTAAAAGTTAGAAAATAATATTATTCAACAATACTATAAAATTATAGAAAAATATATTGTGTTTATAAATTTTTTATTATGTTATTATAAAAATAAATTTGATTATTCTGATGGTTTATTATTTTATTAAATTAAAGTTTATGGACATTATTATTTTTATAAAAAGATTACATCGTTTTAATTTTTAAAAGTTTTCGATAAATTTAAAAATTTGAGACATTTATTTAGATGTTAACTAAATGTATGAAGATTTTAAAACTGAGAAAATTAAATAATAAAATTTTGGAGGGGACGAAAAGATTCAATCTTATTGACTATCCATGTGGCATAATGTGGTACGAGTTAATTAATTTGACTTTGAACTATGCAGCCTCTTGTTTGTATGTGTATATATGAACCGTGAAGCATGCATAGTTAGTTAGAGATGATGATGATGGTGCATGCATGATAATCAATAATGGAAGCTAAACAGTGAATAAATAAATAATAAATAAGGATTTTCACAATAATTGAGGGTCAATAGTAAGTACACAATTTCGGAGGACAGAGATTTGCATGGGATATGTTTTCTAATCCTTAAAAGCAAACCGTGATCTCTGCAAAAAGGAAAGGAATAAAGAGGAAGAAGCTTATAAGAACATGGATGCATATGAGACGGT
>NC_029776.3:85162903-85195321 GCF_000817695.3 Arachis duranensis
AGTAGTAATTTGATTTCTAATAATTTAAACGTTTTAAATAAAATTAATGTCGTGTTATCATTCAATTTGATATGAATAATTAATAAAATGATAAATATAAACGCTCATAATATTATTTTTATATTGTATATTTTTTTTGTGTTAAAAAATATAAACATAATCTTTTTATAAGTTATAACATTTCTTTTTGTTAATTTTTTTTCGTAAAATTTTTTTAAATTCTATCAATTTATTATTAACGTTCTAGAATTAAAAATTTTTTTTATATAAGTGATTATTAGTGGATTAATTTTATTTATATATTAAAATTAAATATTATTGACTTTTTATTTTGCTAATTGTTTATGTCAAATTTAACGATAAGACAATATAAACTCGTTCAAAATTTATTAGGATTGGAATAAGATATTTGAAACTTGTTGAGACTACTAAAATAAAACGTTTAAAATGTTAGAAATTAAATTAGTACTTAATCCAAATATTAAGAACCGAAATAATATTTTATTTTTTTTTAAATTTTATTTTATAAACAATAGAATTAAAGTCGAAAAAAAAAACTAAATAAAAAAACCTCCGGGGCAGAAATACCCTTTCCGTATCCATCAAATGTTAATAAAAATAAATAAAACTATAAATACAAAAGAAATAGCACAAAATCAGTAATCTGGGAGTGGCCATGGTTTGTCGCTCCATCAGCACACATGCTTTCTTCTCAATTAGTGTGAGGAAGTTAAACGCTCCAATAATTTAATTGTGTGTGTAAAAATAAAATCTCATGAAATAGCTAATTTTATAACATTTTCCAATTGTTTAACATGGAATGTGGTTGATGTACAGTTCACTCTTCCTAATTAAATTAACAGAAAGTAGTGGGAACTTGCTTGTTTTTAATTAGTAAAAATTAGTCGATTTTAAGGTTTAAATTTTTTAGTTTAGAATTTATATTAAGATTTATGATTTAGGGTTTATAAGTTAAGGTAAATAAAGTAATTTTAAAAAATTAATTGATATTGGATATTGACTAATAAAAATTAATTTCATAGCATTACTCTTAAATTAAATATCAACTTCGACCTTTTAGCATTTCTTCAAGATGAATTTCGAGTAGTTCTATATTTCTCCAGTTCTCTGATAGTCCTCGATGAGTTTGGAGCAATCTCTTCCTATCCCTTCTCTTTTCTGTTGATTTGTGATTTTTAAAAGTTTCTAAAAGTATAAGCTTAATTCTGTTTAAAAATCTAACTTGATACAAAATTCATTGACGAGTTTGTTAAAAAAAAAAATTGTTTACAACTTAAATGAGCTTAAACTAATAAAGTATGCGTTAATATTTAAAATGATCTCTGAAATTTAATCTTTAATTTAATTTGGTCCTCTAATTTTTAATTAATTCAAATTATATCTTAAAATTTTAAGGCGTGATGAAAAATGACGTGATACATTTGTTTCTCTCTTTTCTTTTCTCTCTTTGTATTCTTCCTCAATCATAAAGTAAACCCAAATCTCCATTCTTCAAAATCATAACACAAGACTCACGCCACTGTAATTTTCCTCCACCACAGCCGTCGAGTCACCTCCAACCCCAAACTCACTACATACTTCTCATTTTTCTTCTTCCATTCAACTTTACATAAAAGTCTTCTATATTTTGGAAGAACACGTCAAGAAAGAACCCTTCACATTTCTTTTTTCTCCCTTCTCTCTCTTCCTCTTTATATCCACACTAACTGTAACATGCTACCACACAGAACTTTACGTTTAAATTCGTAAAACATAAAAGTGGTGAGGTATTACGATCTCTAAAAATAAAATATATACATAGATATAATTGAAAGAGTTTGTAATTAGGAGCCTTGAAGAAAAGTTAAGCAAAATCGCAAAAAAAAAAAATGCATCATCCTCGAAAACGTAAAATCGGATAAAGAGATCTCAAAAGACATAAAATAAGCCCCTAATTCTCCGAAAAACCTCTAGGAGGATTAAACATAAGTTATATATATATATACATAGGAGAATATATAAACATAAATACATAACCAACAACCCAAAATATAACATCCCAGTTTCGCTTGCCATAGAAACCTCTAGACGCTCATCGAGATGCATTTCGACCTGCATGTGAAAAAGACAACACATGTATGGGATGAGAACTAAGAGTTCTCAGTATGGTAATGATGCCCACATAAATAATATATAAGATTTTGGAAAAGTCAGAGGCAATTCTAAAACTCCAATACTCATATTTAAAATTTAAGGAATAAGCTAAACCAGAATTTAGGTAAACTGTCTAAGGTTCTCAAATTCCGAATCTAATCCTAACTCAACACTTCACCTTCACCTCCTCTAACCCCTCGAAATTTTGGTGAAACTGCCCTTATCACTCCTCCGCCAAACGAGGGGACTATCAATTGTTCAAACACAATCAATACAGTGAAAGCACACACATATATAGTACATGTACGACAATTAGGCAAATAGCAATTAGACATAAGTGAACAATTAGGCAATCCAAGATAATACACACTCAAGCAAATCATTCAAATGCATATGATGTATGCCTATCATATGGCTGATGATATTATCTATCGGCTACATAGCCAGCCCGACATGTCCTGGTAGCTAACCGTGGACAGTTCTTCTGTACGCGTATCCCCAAACTCAAAATTAACAATGAGAAGAATCCCGAGCTGATATGAGGGAGACAACACCCCAAACTCAATTCATATATATGTGCATGCCCATGGGAGAACCCAGAGAGTTAAAGTGTCCGGTCATATCTTATGTATAGAGGGTCAACAATTGTCTCAACTATGCAAGCCAAATAGACTTTCAACTCATCATTATCAATTATCATTATCATCATCAATTGTCTCATTCATCATTCTCAATATTATATTATTCTCAAAATTGCCTCATTCATTACTTTTATCATCTCATCAAATCAAATATTCCCTTCTTGAACTCCTCTAGTACCAATTCTATCTTCTTCCACTCATTAACCATTACTTCATTACACAAAACCTCACTAATAAATATTAAACAGAGTTTTTAGAGGTTTGAAAAATCAGAAGAATGGTTGGTAGTTCAAAAATAATGAATTTTTATCAAAACCGTGAATTTTGGAGGTTTACAGGCTTGTCGAAAAGGTCAAATAGTAAAAAATAGTTTTTAGTGTAAAATAGGGTGGTGTGCGTATGCACCGATGTGTGTGTGCGCACGCAACAGCAAGCATTTCCGTGCTTGTGCGTATGCATCATAGTGTGCGCACGCACAATCCAAAACGCACTTCCTGTTCTGTGCATACGCACACACACCAGAAATCTTGGTTTTCTGCACTTAGAGAAATTTTAGTTTTTTGCACCTAACTTCCAACGTTAATAACTTTCTCTACAAAACTCCAATTTTCACAAACTTTAAACTGTTTTAAAGCTCTTGACATTATCTTCATTGTGGAATTAATTTCATTCAAATACAAAATTTGAGACTCGAGATATAGACAGGCAAAATTGGTTAAAAATCAAATTTTACCAACAATCACTAAAATCTTTATTTTTCCAAAACCTCAACTCATATACCATTGTTATACATCGAGAACCTCTCCAATGCTCCCAAAGTCTTATTCATTTATTTTTCAAACACTTCCCATTGTCAATGCATTCAATTTCATTAATTTTTTTCAACAATTTCCAACCCAATTTCAAACATTATTCATTAAAATATCATCAATCACAATTTATTATCCTCATCAATCATTACGAACATCATTAGCTATCATCAACCTCATAAATAACAATTACATACCTTCACATTTTTAGAATAGACTCAACATATTTATTAAAAATCACTAAACATCAACAATCACACCTAGTGACTTATACTGCGGTCAACTAGCTTAAGTTTTCACATTACATTATACGTTATCTACAAGAAACCAAAACTATACCTTGGCCGACTCCTCCCTAAGCTTGGAATGTAACAGCCCAGGTCACCCGCTAGCACGATATTGTCCGCTTTGGCACACAAGGCCTCACGGTTTTGCCTTTGACGATAGGGATGATAGTCGAAACCTCCCACACTCACTCGTCAAAACACGTCATGCTAGGGAGAGGTATCCACACCCTTATAAGGCATGCTTCATTCCCCTCCCAACCGATGTGGGACCTTACAATCCACCCCCCTAAGGGAGCCTAGCGCCTTCGCTGGCACATCGATCCGGACTCTGACTCTGATACTATCTGTAACAGCCCGGACCACCCGCTAGCACGATATTGTCCGCTTTGGCACACAAGGTCTCATGGTTTTGCCTTTGATGATAGGGATGATAGCCGAAACCTCCCACACTCACTCGTCAAAATACGTCATGCTAGAGAGAGGTATCCACACCCTTATAAGGCATGCTTCGTTCCTCTCCCCAACCGATGTGGGACTTTACATGGAACGCCACAAATACCACCGTTCCACCAACGCCCAAGGCGCCAAACGCTCACCAAAATAGAAGACCCAGCCTCTAAAGTTCCAAAGTCAAGATTTCAACACCACCAATTTGGTTTCCAATACATATAATCCAATCTAATACCAAATAATGTCACTCAAAATAAACTTAGGGTTCATAGTCATTAAGAATTCACAAGAGTTAGAGGTTTCTCACCTTACCAACGAAAATTTGGGATGAGACCTGGTAAGTCCACAATGCTAAAACGACCCTAAACACCGAAATTTAACAAAATCTAAAAAATAAAAACCTTAATTTCGAAATTAGGAGAGGGTGGCTGAGCAAAAAATAGTGAGGTATTTACCAAATTGTTCTATGAGTTTTGTAGAGCTCGTCACGGCGATTGTGTGGCTGCAAACGGTGCGACAATCAGAACTCCAGATTGAAAGATATGACAAATTGAATGAAGAACAAGGGTTTGGAATCAATGTTCTTCCCCCAAAGTTCTCAGCGTGTTTCATTAAAGGATGGGAGAAAATGCTGAAGTTCATTTAAGTGTGGGCTAAAATGGGTTGGGTCTTGGGTTCGGTTTGGGTCCGATTCAACTGGTTCATCCTAATTTTGAGCCAAAATCTTTAAAATTAGTGTCAAAATTTGTATTTTAATGATTTCTTTCATTCTAAATTATAAAATTTAATTTTCTAATTTCTTTAAATAATAATAATTTATTGGCCAATTATTTATTAGTTTCGCGAGTTTTACACTAACAATCCCCTATTCTCTCCTCCTCAAGAAAGAACATGTCTTCGTTAACACTTTTTACTCCACCACCATCATTTTAAATCAACTGTGGCTCCTCCAAAGTTAAACAATTCTATCTCCTCTAAGCTCTCTTTCTCTGTCAACAACAACAAGGTGCTGTAGATAAAGCGCTTGAAGTGGAAGTTAAGGGTAATGAGAAAGTTGAAATTGACGGCGTTCCAGTTTTCTTCATGAATGATAAAAATGAGTCAGGTGCCAATTTCAATTCTTCATCTTTTATTTTTCTTTATTACTCGACAATATTAGATTCCTAAAATAATTTATCACTTTCTGTTTTTGAAAAATTTGTTATACTAATCACATCATTTAACTCTAATTTGCTTTTACTTAAAACCAGAAATAAACGTATTTTCCTTTTCTTCTCAAGCAAAACATAAATCTTCTTTGTCGTCTTCTTCTTTCTGGCATAAGAAAAAAGAAAAAACATCATATATTAGAGAATAAATTAATAAAAAAATATGCAATAAGTTTGGATCCAATTGTGTATGAGGACTATAGTGGAGCTTGCTTTGGAATTGATCAAGGCTCCACTACATGTTATAGGGTGGTTCATCTCTTAGATTATCTCTTGAGTGAAAAAAGTTTTAGATTTGATTTTTGATTCTGAGTTGGTTTTACTTCTCTTTTTACCTTTTCTTTTAAACTAAATCAGTTACCTCATTTTTTTGGTGACGGAATTAGACAGAAAAGCCAATTTAAGTCACGCCTTAAAGTTTTAGGATATAATTTAAATCAATTAAAAATTAGAAATCAAATTAAATTGAAAGTTAAATTTCAAAACCATTTTATATATCACTACAATACAACTGACATTTTGCGACAATTCTGGAGTATATATTGCGACGATTTTTAACTGTCGCCAAACATATTGATATTTCAAAGATAAAAATTAGCTATCTAGTTTTGTTAGAAAACTATCTTTTGTAATCAGCCAATAAATTAAGGGATGAACGAAAAATTAAAGAAATAGAAATATTCTTGATTTTTTCCCTATATTTGCCTTTGAACTGAATTAAACCAAAATTCTTTTGGCGTTTACTCAGTTCATTTGTTCTCCAATTTTTCTGCTAATTTGAACGATTTTTTTACCAGTTTTTGGTTTGATCAATTCGACCAACCGATTCGAATCAGAGTTTTAGAATCATAGTTTGTTCACAATAAAATGCATATGATTTCTTGCATTTGAGAAATCTATACCATTTTTGCAATTTGCATTTTATTTTTACAATTCCTCCAACATGACCCAAAAAAAAAAGGAAATAAAAAAGCGTTAGGACTAAAGTGTGTTCTTTTATCAATCAAACGGCATATTTAAAAGGTAGAAGTATGAAAAGAAAAAATAAAAAATGTCATCTTTCTAAGTTTTTTGGGACTAGTCCTTAGCTTGAGCGAGCTAGATTCCTAGCTAGCTATATTTTTGTTTCATAAATTAGGGTATTATAAGAACTAACATACATATATAACAACACCACGCTTATAGGAGAAATGCATCATTAGCGTGAATAAATTATTAATCATATTATTCTTCTTTATAATAGCTTAGATACCTATATCTAAGTATATCTGGGAACTAATCAAATTTATATACTTCAAAAGCAAAACAACATAAAAGGTTTCATTATATATTTATATTACCTTATTTGGAAAGCAAAAAAGGAATATATATAATAATAATTAAAGAGGAAGGAAATACAACTTTAATAAAAGTTCCACTAGCACTACTCGGCTACTCCTATTATTTGTCCTACATATTAAATAAACGTTACTTTTTTGCTTTCCTCCTTTCATTTTTTATTTCAAATAATATTATAAAATTAGAAAAATATTTTTTAATTTAAACATAAATGTGTATATAGAGTCATGTTACATTACCAACAATTTTATAGATAATATATACCCAACCAAAGAAAAAACAAATAAAATTAATTAATCGAATATGATCCTACACTATACTTTATGAAGAAAAGGCAGTGAAATAGAATTTTTAATTATATGATGACTAAAAATTATTATTGATTACCTAAATTCTTTTATTAACTAAGAAGATTCAAATAAGGTGTATATACGTATATAATTTCTAATTAATTATTTATCTGTATTTTTAATTATCACTTAATTAGTTAGTTAAAGGTACGGTTTAATTTCTTGTGAAGCATATTTAAAAAATTAGTATATATTAGACACACATGTCTATTTTGATGATTTTAAAGTCTTAAAAGAATAAGTCCGTTTTTATTTGCTAAAGGTAGAACGATGTCTATTATTTATATTTAATCAAAATTTTGTGTGTATGTTTATTATGTAAGGAGTATTACGTTCCCTCTCTTTATATTATGATATAATCACACTTCAAAAATTAGTTATTGGTATAAAAAGTTCATATAATTCTTGACGAACAAGCAGGCTTTTACTAATAAAGACTTAATTTCTTAATATTATTAAGCTAGTTAATATTATATTATTGACACTTCAAATTTTGACAATTTTATGGAGATAATTTTAGTGTCATGATTTTTTTAAATTTAAATGGATAAAAAGAGACAACATAAATTCTTATATTTTTAATATTTGTTTTAAACAAAAGTTATTTTTAGGCTAATTATTTTTATATAAATTTTTTTTATTTGTCTTATGCTATTTTTTTTTATTTTTGAGATTTATTAAGAATTAAATTCTAAATTTTTTGGACATAGAGATTCAATATTATATCATGAAATCTTTTTATTTTTAAGTTTAAACTAATAAAAAGAGATAATATAAATAATTATATCTCTAATATTTAAGAGACTAATATTTTAATGTAAAAAAATAGTGTAAATATAAAAAAATAATAAAAAAATGTTAACCCCCTGAAATTTTTCCGTTGAAATATTCTCCCATTAGCCAGAACCATATTCAACTAATTCTCTACAATTATAATTAACTCTCAATTAAGTGTAAGTTGAAGAGAGAATAATTACTTTTCAAATTACTCAATTATTCTTAAATTATTTTTTAAATTTTTATTTATTGAAAATTAATTTATATTAATACATCAATATTTCATAAATAAAAAGAGAAAAAATCGTTAATTTAAAAAATAAACAATAATTAGTAAGTGAAGAGAATTAATTAGTCATCGACAAAAAAAAAATCAAAATTACTCTACTTTTTCAATTGTCTCTTTCCTTTTTTTATTTAAAAAGAAGAGAATAGTTAGAAGAATTTAATTTTAACGCACTGTACAATAATTTTACGGAATATTTTACTATATAGATTAAAGTTGTATAAAAAAAATTTTTTTTATAAATTCTACCTTTTTTAGTATAAATAATCATAAAAAAATAAATATAATTATATAATTATATAAAATACTTTATATTCTCGGTCGATGAAAATTAAACTCATTAATTATTAGTACAATTAACCTTACTATTTTGAACAGGGTTTTTATTTATATTATATATGATTATATTTTATTATAAAGGTAGTGTCATAGTCATTGATAATTTTCACTAACATTATAGCACCCGTTATCTTTCTCATTCCTCTCTCTCTCTCTCTCTCTCTATCTCTTTGGAATTGAAATGCTCTTTGTCCCTAACACTCTCTGCTGTCACTGTATTTGCGGTTTTCTCTCATCTTGTCCTGCAACTAATTAGGGTTTCCCCCATGAACTCTCACATCCATTAATAGTACTCAATTTTTCATTCCAATCCAAGATATATCATCGATCTATCACACCCTTCAATGTAATTTTCTTTTTCACTCACACTATAAAGGAATATAGATAGATCTATATAGCCCTCTACATATTCTTTCTTCAAAATACAAAAAACCAATATATTATAAGGTAGGTATATATATTATAGTTTTTTTTTCCTTTTAAATTGAAATTATGTATTTAATTTCTCTTCTTTTTTTTTTTACCTTTAACCGTTTTGCTTGATCTATATAGAAATTAATTAATAGTGCTTTGAGATTTGATCTTTGCTTTTATTATTATTATTATTTTTAAAGCATGTCATAGTAATTTTTTCCTGGGGGTGAATAGTTGAGTACATAGCATGATTATTATTATTATTATTATTATGCATATGTTGCTCCGACAGAGAATAGTTGAAAATTGAAGGAAGTTCCAACACACGTCCAATTGAAGTGAAAAAAGATTCCTGGTAGGTAAAACTTTCTTGTCTATGATCTTAATAGCTATACCTATTCAATTCCAATTCATCAACATCATACCCTAGTCCTAGCTAGCTAGGGTGGATCAAAAGATATTATTTTTATGTTTTTAATTATTTTTTAGAATTATATATGCTTGTTGCATAATAATGAAGATATATATATAATCATCCAAGTACTATATATACTAGCTAGTAATTAATGATTATTACATGTTTAATTTTTGCTTAATTAATTTCATTTTGCTTTTGTTCAAATTCAAATTAAAAACTGGTTTTAATTTTCTGGGTAGGGCAGTCTGAGAATCCATGATGAATATATAGTTGCATTTGGATCCCATTAAGACTGCTTAAGCCACACAAAGTAAACCAAAGTTTGAAAAATTAACATACCACAGCTTCTGAGAAAATGATCCACCTATATATCATTCTTGATTGGCTTCTTCTGATCTCTAAATATGTTTTACTTGGAAAAGATTAAATTCTGATGAATTGTTGATAAATCACATATATATGCACAATTGATTCAGTAGTTGAGATAATAATTAAGTTTATATTTAATTTCTTGAATTTCAGTGAGATATGTATATCTCGGTGAATTTTAGTATAATTATGTTTATGATAATTATTGTGGCTATAAAATTGTATTAAAATTAAAAGTATACTTATTTTTTTATATATATTTGGTAATATTTTTTAGCAATATTTTTTAAAAATTATTGTTAAATAATAAAAAAGTATTACTCTAACTTTACTATCACTTTTTAAAATGTCATAATTATCGTAGCCACCATAACATAAACATATTAGGAAGACACATATATTTTATCCAAATTTAGAATTATGTGAAGATATATGCATGTATGTTTGTGATCTTTTTAATCATTGGATATATATACACACAAAAATTTTCAAATTATTAAAAATGAAGTTCCAATATATTATGGTAGGGTTAATTTGCACAGGAAAAAAAAAAAAACTCTAGCTATGTTATTTGAGAGTAAGCTATGTAGGTTATTACATTTGATATCTGATTCATGGTAATAAAAAAAATACAGAGATATTAAAATATTTTAATTTGTTTGAAAATAAAGCAAATACACAAAAATACATAATTTTCTTTTAATATTTTATTTATGAATAATTGGAGACAATAATGAACACTAAAAATAAAAATATGCACAACTTTATGTCTCATTTCTGTGTTTATCTCTTCTTAATAATTAGCATATGATTTAATTATTTGTAATTGAGTATGATTTTGATGAGTTAATTTGTTAAGGCAAGAAGATCATATATATGGCTTCATCATCATCTTCTTCAAGCTACTCAAATTCTCCATGTGCGGCATGCAAGTTCTTGAGAAGAAAATGCTTACCGGATTGCATTTTCGCGCCCTATTTCCCGCCGGAAGAGCCTCAAAAATTCGCAAACGTTCACAAGATCTTCGGCGCAAGCAATGTAAGCAAGCTTCTAAATGAAGTTCAGCCTCATCAAAGGGAAGACGCGGTGAATTCTCTTGCATATGAGGCTGAAGCAAGGATCAAGGATCCAGTTTATGGTTGTGTTGGTGCAATTTCAGTGCTCCAAAGACAAGTTATTAGGCTCCAAAAGGAGCTTGATGCCACAAATGCTGATTTGATGAGATATTGCAATGAAGTTCCTAACCCTACTTTAGGAAGAAGGAATAATCATAATAATAACAACAATAATAATAATTTGGGTGAAGGAGGTGGTGGTTCTTTTTATTTCCCTTCTTCTTCTTCTTCAGCTTGGAACAATGATGATACTTGTGGTGGTGGGGATGGCTACCATAGAGGTTGATTTGATTCATATATATCTATCTAGGTATATATATATATGTGAATCAATAATTATTAGTGGTTATTATATGGTGATATGAATACTCACGTATAATTGTCTTTATGTGAAGTTAATAGTTGAAAAATATATATTAGATGATAATTTAGTCAAACATATTAAATTATCTAATAATTTTCAACAAATATCTTCATATAAAGACAAGTGCAGGTAAATTTTAACTTATTATATATGTGCAAGTTATTGTTGTTTGAAAACTTAATTAGGGTTTACTTGCTTTGGTAAAGTAGTATTTGGTGAAGGGGTTTCAATGTGTTTGTATATATGTAAATGTTACTGTATGGTTTCTCAAGGTATATACATAATGTATGAATAAGAGTTTTATTATTTATTCAACCTAATATAGTTTTAATAATTGTTTGTAATGGTTTTCTTTTTATTTGGAAAATAACTGCTCTAGAAAGTCGAATTTAATATTTTCAAATTATACTCCTTAATTATTATTGCACTAGTTATTATAATTACTTTTAATGTATAGTTATTGTGTCATAAAAAATGCAACTAAACAAACACTATATATTATTTATAATAATAAATTTAATATTTTAATTTAATAAATTGATTTGAACTTCAAAGATAAAAACGGCTATCATACACGCCAATAGAGTGTATGTATATATGCAGATTATAAATTAACATACCACATAAAAATAATGTATTGGATAATTTAATATTTAATAAAAAATATTGACAATTGATCCATGATTTAATTAAATTGTCTAAAATTTTACAAGAAAAAAGATTAATTTGTTTAATATTATTCTAATAAAAATCATAATTAATTTGTTATTTTTTATGAATTAAAGAATTAATTTATATAATACCAAATTTAGTTATATATTATTGATTAAGTTAAGAGATAGCTATGTAAACTATATCCAAGTGGCCCCACACATGGCAAGTTCAAGTTCAATGCCGACTGACTAACAATATTATTATATGTAAAAGTCTCCAAGAGGTCTTAGCTAAATAGAATCTTAACTGGTCTTACTTTTAATTTAATTATTATTTTATTTTTATCATTCAACTAACATACATATATTTATACATTATTATACTATTATTGGCACCAAAACCTTTTCAAGCATGCACTCCAAAGTCCAAATTCATGCATGTACCGACTTAATTAAATATTCCTATATATAGGTCAAGGTCTCCAAAAATGGTTTTCACTAGATGGCTACACAACATGCTATGCCTCATTATATATGTTTAACTATCTATATATGCATAAATAAAGGCTACATATATTATAGCCTAATATTAATAATACATATGAATTTGTACTAAATTTTATATGAATTTAACTGGCAATATCCGGAAATTAAATAATGATTGAAAGTTATTTCATTTAGTTAAAATTTATAATTTTATGTATGTAATATCTATAATTACATACTTATATTATTAGCATGAGTATGTAATTATAAATATTACACATTTATTATAATGGTAACTAGTCAATGCAAAATAAAATAATTTTAAACTAATTGTTTTAATCTTTCAAATACTTTTAAATTTTAATTTTCCCATATTAACGGTATAAAAAAAATTTTTTTTTGCTGTCATTCAATTATATATTTTCATATTAATAAAAAGAAACAATGTTATATACTCAATAAAATTTATTATTTTTGGTCAATATTTGATCAATTTTAAATATTAAAATCTAAATTTTAAATCACAAATTTTAAATTGTAATAATATAAAAATAGAGTGTTGATCTAAATTAAAATATTGACTAATATTAATAAAAATATTAGTCTCTAATATTTCTCTAATAAAAGTAATTAACTTTTAAATATAGTATTTAAAAAGCTATTTAAATATATAAATTTAATTGACGATGATTTGTAAAATTTTTAATACTGTGATCAAAATTACATCAGCAAAATAGTACATTCTAAATTCTAAAATATATTACTAATAAGAATGGCTGTCATTTCTCTAATAGGTTTAGGGTATACTATTTTGCTGACGTAATTTTAATGTAATTCAAAATTAAATTTATTTTATATTAATTATAAAGAGGAAGAAAGAAGCTTATTATTACCACCTATGTCCTTATAAATAATTATGGGTCTTACTTTTTCAAGATTTTCATTTAAAATTGCAATATGCTTAATGTGAACCAAACAAATTGAAGCGGTGGGTGTGACCTTAGCACAATTAATAATTCATATGACCTATCCTTTTAGATTTCGTGCTGGTCAAAGGCAAGTTGAACTGTTAATTTGTTGACTTTAATTTCCCACTCTACAAAGACATAACATACATATATGTCTTTAGCTTATAATAATTATTATTAATCTCTAAGAAAATGATGGTCCAAAAAGGAATATTATTGTTACTCGTACGTGATGGTGTTGCCGCGAAACAAGCATTTCACCATGTCTTCTTCTTCTTCTATGGCTCCGTATTACAACATTATTATCATTATTATGAAGTTTGATGCAAAGGGACATGTAATATATTATAGGATTCTTGAAAGGGGGTTGTTATTTAGCTTGTTTCTATGCTTGCATGTGAACTGAATGTGACTATAATGGTATATATATATATAATATTTATATATAGAAATATATTTATCATTGTTTAATTTAACCTATTAAGTTATGAAAAGTGACGTTCATGGTGCTGCGGATATACCGGGGTACTTTCCCATTAATGTCACCTACTTTATTGTCTATATGAGTTCTGTTAAGTAGACAATAGAGATGTGAACAAAGTGAATAATAGACTGCATTTTAAGCTTACTAAAATAAAAAATATTTCACTCTATTTATTCACTACAGTTTTAACCTTTCACTTTCTATTTTTCTCTCTTTTTATCATAATTGTTTCGTTTTTTATTCTTTGTCGCGTCATCACTAACGCACCTCGCCACGGCCATTGTCTGAAGAAACAATGCACCGTACCGCTGCTGCACCTTCTTCTCCCATGTGTCGCGTCACCCCTGTGCTCCTTGCAACTGACACTACCATTGCACCTTCTTCTTCCTTGCGTCGCGTTCCCTGTTATCAATGCCGCTGTTGCACCTTCTTTTTCTATGTGTTCTAGTGTCACTTTGCGCTGTCTTCTCTCTTTTGTCGCACCGCGACCGTGCTCCCTGCAAGCAATGCCGCCGTTCGTCCTCTTTTCCTCTGTGTCGCGCCGCGCATTCCGGACGAAAAAGTTGGTCCTCTTCATATGCGTTCGGTCACGTTTGTGCTCCCTGAAAGCAACGTCGCAATCGTCCTGAATTCTTTTCTGTGTCACATCATTTGAGAAATCAACGTAACTACTCGTCTGTCCTGTGATAATAATGGACGTTACATTTCTTTTTATATTTTTTGATGCTTCTTTAATAATGGATTGGATATTTCTTTAATTTTAGAGGGATGTTTCTTTTAGGAGTGCGACATAAAGGGGAGGCGGGCGATGGAGGATGATGACGCTAGGGAGAAAGAGGCGATGCAACGATGAGGAGTGAAGATGGAGGCATAACGAATAGTCCTAAGAGAGATTATGATTTGTAGAATGAGTGGGAATAAAAATGAGAATTAGGTTAAGTTTTGATTATCATTATTAAAAATAATATTTTTAAAATTAATTAAAACATTTTTTAAATTTGATTTTTAAAATTAATTAAACATTTTTTTAATCTATTGTTTACGTTGTTTAGTATAAATGCTGTCTCCGTATATTTTTTCAATCAATTTTGTTAAATAACCAATAAAAAAATTAGCCAATAACAAACTAGCCAATATTTTTTAACATAATTCCATTTTTTAAATTGTCATTAATTAATGATTATTTAAATATTATTTTTTAAAAATATAAAATTAATAATTATTAATGATACTATTTAAAATTAGTTGATTAAAAATTATTTATTTATATTTTTTTAATACATAATGACTAATTTTAATCTTTAATTTTGATAGATTAAAAAAAATTATTGTGATATTTTGTTTGATTTAGATATCATAAAAATTCCAAGTTTATCCAATACTTCTTTTGACATGTAATATTGATTTTTATTTTTGAAATCAAACGGATCAATCAATTTAGTCTTTAAAAATTACCAATTAAGTGTTTCGTTTTTAGAATTATGATTTTTATTTTTTTTTTGTCATATTTCTTTTCACAGTTACTAATTTATGGTGTGCTGATGATTGATTTGAACAATTAAACTTTATTATGTAGTATTACTATGATGTCGACTACTTGACGTGGACACCTTTTAATTGTATTTAACATAGTGCTTCAAATTAATTTATAAGATTTAAATAAATCAAAATGGGTAAACATGCACTAATTATATAAGGTAAAATGTGGCATTATATAAAAACTTGAAATTCACGTTCTACATACTTTTCAGCCTTAAAACCCTAATTTTTATTTAGAGTATTTGTTATCATGGTATAAAGATTTTAAGAAAGAAACGAAGAATTATTTAAAAAAGTATTATTTTTATTATTCATATTTTTTATCATAAGATTATAAGATTCTTACTAATATATAGACTACGAGTACGTTAAGAGTACACTCGTTATGAAATAATATCCTAATTATATTGATTTTTGTCCTAATCCTCTTTGATATTTTTCTGATTTTGTTCCCTAATTATGATATTTTAGTACTCTCCTTCAAGGTGAGTAGTGGGATCACCTATAGTCAGCTTGGTTAGAACTTTAACAAGAATTTGTCTTAAAACTGCTTTAGTAAGAATACTGATCTTCTGATCTCACAAATGGAAGCTCAATAATGTCATTGTCAATTTTTTCTTTGATAAAGTGTCGATCTACCTCAACATATTTTGTTCTATCATGTTGTTTGGATTCTCTGAAATGCTGATTGCGGTTTTGTTGTCACATTTTAAGGTTTGGCAATTGTGGTGGAAACCCAATCTCAGTAATCAATTTTCTTATCCACAATACTTCAGTTATGCCTTTAATGATCCCTCGAAATTATGTCTCTGCGTTTGAAAGAGTTACAACTTTCTGCTTCTTACTTTTTCAAGGTTACCTCCAACAAGTGTAAAGTAACCAGCTGTTGATCTTCTATCATTTTGATTGCCCGCCCAATCTGCGTCAGTGTATGCCTCAACCTTCAAATAGCCATTCCTTTTGAAAATGATTCCACTTCCTAGAGCTCCCTTCAAATATCGAACTATCCTCATGACCGCTTTCATATGATTTTCTTGTGGCTTATACATAAACTGACTTACTATTCCCACACCATAAGCTATGTCAGGCTGAGTATGTGATAAGTAAATTAGTTTTTCAACCAGTCGCCGGTACCTTTTCTTATCTGCTAGGGTGGCACCTTCTACTATCTTCAACTTGTGATTAACTTGCATAGGCATATCTATTGCTTTGTAATCCACCATTCCTGTTTCTGCCAGAAGGTCCAAATTGTACTTTCTTTGGGAAATAAAGATTCCTTTGCTAGATCGTAGAATCTCTATTCCTAAGAAATATTTTAGTCTTCCCAAATCCTTCATTTCGAAGTCTATAAATAGGTTTTTTCTCAATTTTTCAATTTCTTCAGAATAACTTCCCGTTATGATCATGTCATCCACGTAAATTATTAGGCAAGTGATTAAATCTCCCCATTTTTTCAAAAAAGGTATGATCAGAGTTACTTTGCTTGTACCCATACCTTTTCATGGCATCTGTAAATCTTCTAAACCAGGCACGTGGAGATTGTTTAAGCCCATAAAGAGCCTTCTTTAACCGGCAAACTTCATGTTTTCTAAATCCCGTTGAGAAACCTGGAGGAGCTTCCATATACACTTATTCTTTCAATTCTCCATGCAAGAAAGCATTCTTGATGTCAAATTGATGGAGTGGCCAATCTTCATTTGCTGCTATTGGAAACAACACCCTGATAGTATTAATCTTTGCAACCAGTGAAAAAGTTTCAGTGTAGTCGATACCATAGGTCTGTGTATAACCTTTGGCCACCAACCTTTCCTTGTATTGTTCAATAGTGTCATCTGCCTTGTGTTTAATGGTGAAAACCCATTTGCTGCTGACTGACTTTTTTCCTGTCGGTAGGATACACTTCTCCCAAGTTCTGTTCTTCTCTAGAGGTTCAATTTTTGTATTCATGGCTTTTCGCCATTCAACTTTCTCATTGACTTCTCGGATAGTTCTTGGAATGTCTTATGTTAAGATTCTGGTGGAAAAAGCCTTTGCAACATCTGCTATTCCTTCGCTAGCCACTCTTATCTGGTATCTTGAGTTACGGAAAACTTGTTCTGGTGAGTACCGATCAGGAGGCATCCCTCTGTTTCTTCTTCGAGGAAGAATAAAGGTATTGGACTCTGGTTTTTCATGTTTCAGTGCTATACTGTTATTGTTAGTGGTCTTATTAAAAATATGGAGTAAATTATCAGATTGATAATTACTTACCTCTTGTCTGACATTCTCAAAAGGACTCTCACTGATTGTATATACTGAGTTATTTTCTACGTTGAGTGAAGTATGCTCAGTGGCTCCATCTACTTGCTCTGTTTGAATAGTTTCTGGGCAACAAAGGTTATTTAGCCAACTTGGTGGTTCTTTCTTGTTCTCCCCCTGAATGCCATGTTGGCGGCTGAAGTAAAATTCGAATTCTAAAAAATTACAATCCATGGTCACATGAATACGACGAGTGATTGGATTGTAGCACCTATACCCCTTTTAGTGTGTAGCATACCCAACGAAAACACATTTTTCTACACAAGGATCAAGTTTGGTTCTATTGACTTTGGAGATATGGACAAAGACGGAACATCCAAATACTCGAGGTGGTAAGGTTAGAATAGGCGGGATTGTAGTCTGAGTAGTCAAGAATTGTAAGGGTGTTTTGTGGTGGAGAACTTGGGTAGATAGGCGATTTAGTAAGTAGGCAGAGGTCGCTATAGCTTCAGGCCAAAATTTTTTTGAAACTTGTGCATCAAAAAGCATGGCTCAGATCATCTCAATTAACTTACGATTTTGCCGCTCAGCTACATTATTTTATTGGGGTGTATTTGGGCAGGAAGTTTGATGGATAAGACCATTTTTTATAAAAAAAAAAAATCGCACATTGATTGGTTTATAAATTCTCCACCATTATCTGAGTGAAGTACTTGAATTTTCTTGTTGAATTGAGTTTGAATCATTTGGTAGAAAGCAAAGAACTTATCAGGTACTTCAGATTTGTGTTTTAAAAAATATACTCAAATCATGCGAGAGAAATCGTCCACAAATAACACAAAATATTGAAAATTATTGTGGAAAATAGGGGTTGGGCCCCACACATCAGAGTGTATTAGAGAAAAATTGGAATTGACTCTAGTGTTGGTTGGAGGAAAAGAAACTCTGTGATTTTTTTTACAAATACAAGTTTCACATTTGAGAGGTTCAGTACTACTTGCAAAAAGACTAGGAAATAGAAACTTGCAGTACCCAGATGAAGGATGTCCGAGACGCCTGTGCAATAACCAAAGTTGCCTAGTAATCGTTCCATGAGCAAGCATGGCATGACCCTGGTGTGCTACTTTATCAACGTAGTAAAGGCCTTCTTGCTCAGTACCACGCCCAATGATCTCCTTCGTAAGAATATCCTGTAAAAGATAAAAAGTAGAGTACATGAGTACCACACAATTTAGTTCCTTTGTTACTTGGCCAACAGACAATAATTTTAATGATAGTGCAGGGACATAGAGACAATTTTTTAATTTCAATTTTTCTGAAAAAGTAATGGAGCCTGCTCCTTTAACATCAACTAATTCTCTACTAGCTGTTTCAACATAGGCTCCTGAGGGTATAGTCAAGCTGTTAAAATCATGGAGGTCATGAGTCATAGTATCAGTAGCCCCACAATCAAAAATCCATTCATTTGTCTTTTTAATTGGATTCAGATTTTGGGTCTCCCCTTTATATTGAGTCGCCGTCTGGGCTAAGCAGCCAAGGAGTTCAGTAGTCCTTGCCGTTACTGCCGCTGCTACCTTGCCATCGTAACTTGCTTCTGCTCTTCTGGCCTCGCCCCCGCTGCTGGTGACCTCTGGGATGCTCACAACGGTGGCTCTTTTACTCTAATTTCTCAATGACTTGGGATTATTTTTCCACCAATTTGAGTAACCCACAATCTTAAAGCAGTTTTCTTTTGTGTGTTTCTTCTTTCTTCTTCCACAAATTGCATTTTTTATCAGAGTTGTCCATAATGGATAATTATATCTGTTTAGTTTGAAACCAATTGACAAATTGTCAGAATTGGTTTGTGATAATCGCATGCCAAAACTATTGCATAGCATATTTGCAATTTGTAATGTCAATTTGTCAGAATTTTGAGTCCCTAAAACCTAACTCTGCTCTGATACCATGTTACCATAGTACAAAGAGTTTAGGAAAGAAACGAAAAATTATTTAGAAAAGTATTATTTTTATTATTCATAGAAGACAAAATGGTCCCTGACAACTCTAACAGCGAACAAAATAATCCCTAACCTCTTTGTTCGAAAATTACACTGTTCTTCCCTAATTTCCATCATATCTCGCATGACCCTAACATTTATACTCTCCTTCTTCACCTTCACAGTCTTCTTTTCTATTATTTCCTTCCTCCTCTGTAGCTCCAAGATCAAGCCATGGTGTAACTACCATGCGTGTCGCACCTACCTCAACATGTCATGGACTACACACTTCCTAAATCTCTGTGACCAGTACACCCATCTCCTCCACACTTCACCCACCAGAAGCATCCACCTCCATATTCTCGCTAATAGTATCATCTCCAACCCCGACAACGTCTACCACATCCTCAAGATCAAATTCAACAACTATCCCATGGGCACGCCTTTCTCCACTCTCTGGCAAGCAATATAGATTGTTGGACATTAGGACATCATGAGAAGATTCTCTTTCGACATCATATGCAAATTCTCATTTGGAATGGACCCCGAGTGCTTCATTCCTTCTTTTCCGCAGTCCAATTTGGCAAACAATTTCGACATCACATCCAAGCTATCAGTACAATGAGCAATATCGCCGTTGTCGCTCATATGAAAACTAAAGCAATTACTGAACATTGGTTAAGAGAAAAAGTTGAAGGAAGCAATCAGAGTAGTAGACAATATGGTCATGGAGATGATAGGGCAGAGGAGGAAGGAGATGGCGGCGATGATGACGGATCTTAACAAATCAGACTTATTGTCTAGATTCATGGAATCCATTAAAAATGACAAGTACTTGAGAGATATAGTCATTAATTTTCTGAGTATGAATTGGTTGAGAACAAGTTGAGAATTTTTTTTCCTGTGAACATTAAAATTACAGAGTGTGGATTGTATAGTTTGAAGTTACAGTGTTAAACCGTTAGTGTTACGTGAGATATGATGAAAATTGGGGGAGAATAGTATTATTTCCGAACAGAGGAGGTCAGGGACCATTTTTGTCACCTGTTAGAGTTTTTAGGACTATTTTGTTCTCTGTTAGAATTGACGGAGTAAAGAACTTAAATGACTGACAGAATTAATTGTTAGGAACCAATTGAGTAATAAAGGCTAAAATATCTGGTTCAAAATTTTTTAAAGACTAAAATGAGTAAATTCTCTTTTATTTGTCTTCAAATTCGCCTAGCCCCTATATATATATATATATATAAGAGGAAGAGACTCAAATCAATTTGAGAACTACTTTAGATTCATGATATGTCCTCCGTATTAAAATATCATAAGATATTCTTCACAGTCGATATTTTCAACCAACATAGACTATATGTTCAGCTTTAACAAAAACTTACATATGCTATATGTTTGTTTGTTCCACTTTTTGTAGTCTCAAAGAGGGTTTAATTTGGATCACAAAAGAAGTGATCTTGCATCATGCCTAATTACCTTCAGACTTCATTAATGTACATAAAGGTAATACAACTCTATGGTGATACAAATATGCGACCAGGAGTAGTGATTTTATTTTTGCTTTGGTTGTTTGTATTTTTTATTCTTTTGGCCGTAACTTTGTGTACTGTTGGCTATTTTTGATGGCAATGTCAAAAGAAATAATATTACTGTTAACTCTCCTGTTCTTCTTTTATGTATCGGGTTTCTTTTAAAATAATCTAAAAAAAAAAAATCCTACAATATTTATTAATTCTTAGAATTAAGTTACATTTAGCATGTTAGATCTCTTGTCACCTCTAGCATTTTGAAATGGACTAAGTTTTGAACTAGCAATATATAGTAATTAAACATGATCTCAATAAATTAGTTAATGAACATACATCAATTCATCAATTTTCATTCTTACTAATTATGAATTTGGCATTGTAACATTTAATTACTACCGAGCATCCCAACTATTTATAAATTATATGTATGCTTCTACAACTTTATGTATTGATTTAAACTTTTAAAAAGAATTATTAATGACAAGATACTAAAGTTTTTATAGGAATTTGCAACAAATAACAAATATATATTTAATTAATTTAATGATATATATATTATGCACACACTTATGCAGCTAGAATTTGAGCTATAGAAAAACTACAAGAGAAAGAAGAAATAGATGAGGGGGCCCCTTAATTAGGGGAAGGCATAGATAAGAGATAGAATAGAACAGAAATGGAAAAAGACACCAAATGTTTTCTCTTTCTCTTGCATTATGCCAAGCACGCGTACTAGTCAAAGGATATTCACATAAAAAGATTTTCTTATGATTCACAACTCTCTAATTAGTAAAATATTTTAGGTGTCACTTTAACTATAATTATTTCTATCTTATTTAATATCTAATGTTATCAATACCATGGTGTTAATTATCTAATGTTACTAATATCTTTAATTAAAATTTAAAGACAAATTTTATCACACTATTAGTATATTATATAGAATAGAGTTTTGGACGATAAAAAATGAAATATAACAGAAATAAAAATATTGTATAATAGATGAATGATCACACCGTATGAACAAAATAAATAACAAAAATAAAAAAAATTAGAATATGGCCTATATAAAAAAAAATAGTAGAATTTTATCTTAGATAATTTAAACATGTAAAAAGAAAATTGATAAAATATTTTATTATTAATTAGGAGGATAAATGAAATATAATATAGACAGAAAATAAATGATAAAAAATCCAAAAAGATAATATATGAGATGATTAAAGGAAATTTATGTATAAATAGTTTTACTATAAACATAATAATATATATGATAGGATATAATGATATTATTTGATCTATGTAGTCGATCTCATTTAGTGAATAATTTTTTGTTTTATTAATACCATAATGAATTTAACATATATAGATGTTTTATATTAATTTTGATAAGATTATGATTTTTTAGAGAAATATTAGGTGAAAGTATTTTTTGTAATTAGGTGACAACTAAATTTTTAAAAAGTTTATACTCTTTTTTTAAAAAAACACAAAAAATTATTAAAAATAATTTTTGGATAAAAATACAAAAAAATTCTATAATAATAACATATGAGAAAAAATGTGACAACAAACAAACAAAAAACAAAAGAACATTAGAAAAAGGAAAAAAAATGCAGACGCGACTAAAAATATTTATAAATCAGATTGGAATCTAAAAGATATATTGAATCCGATTCGGTCTAATAATTTTAGCGAAAATTTGGATTGAGTTTTTTTTTCAATTATATTCGCGTATACTCTTGGATGTAGTAGAAGACGAATAAAAAAATGAAAAATGTACCTAGACGGAAAAAAAATGCTAAAATTTATGTCTCTTATTTTTTGAGATTTTTAGGATACTTGATTGAAAATTTTATTGAACAATAACTTGCTCGCTTAGAATTACTCATGACTTATATATATGAGCTTAAATCTACCCCCAAAACTACTAGTTCATCGGTGAAAGGATACGTTCATCAAGTATTGCTTATTATTGAACAAGGTTATATTGTTCTAAGTGTATAATCTTTTATTGTATTATACATTCAAAACAATAATGTCCATACAATTTATAATTATCATATTCAAACCAAAACTGGCTGGTGAATTTTTGAAGATCGTTGATTATGGCTTTTGTCTAATCCAAAGTTATTATCTTAATTTGCATCAATCAAATTCAATCAACCATCTAAAATATAGGATAAAAGTGAAACAGATTTGTCGGTTTCAATTTGTAGGTTTTGCAAAGTTTTATCAACCTCAACTAGTGATTATAATATAAGTTCGGGAATAATCATAAGTCTCTCTTTTAATGAAGTTTATATGATTCAATTTTAGACCAAATCTCCTATGCTTTACAATACTAAAACTAACCCTTTTCGCATCATTATTAATTATATATAATCATATTGCTAAAAAAATTAGCAGTCCTTTTCCTTTAAATTTTGTCTATTTCGGCTATCCTTTTATCTTCATTTTATTTAATATACATTTTGTTTACACACACATTTGATTATATATTTATTATTAAAAAAATATAAAAAAAACACTATACATTAACACTCTTAAATATTAAAATAATATATACTAAAAATTTAAGAAAAAACTTGACATTATTCAAATGAACTATTCATTTTTCTATTTAAAACAAATATTGGGAAAATGATGTGGATTATTTTTTGGTCAAACAAAATGATGTGGATTATATTATTTAGCGGTGGAAAAATGAATGGGCCACCACAAACCGCCCAAGTTCAGAAAAGGTCCCCAGACATGGCTCTGAATTTTGATTGATGGATTTAGACATTAAGACATTAGACATATGCCCAAAATTAAAGCCCAATATAGGATAGCTAGGCACATGCCACATGACCCTAAAAGCCTTCAATTCTGCCACATCCATTCATGCAAATCCAAGATTTTTAGCCTTTATGCAAAGATATTAATAAAAAATATAGTTGGAACATTTTATATATTCTATTAAATTAACATGTATTTAGAAATTATTTTCATTATTTTTATGTGAGTATTTATTTATCTCTTTTTACTATACACTTCCTCCTATTTTAATGCTAATGTGTTACAATTAAATCACACTTTCATATTGTAAAACTTCTCAACTTAAAAAAAAAAACATTATGTTTCTCAAAACCAAATATGTCCACATATGAAAATCACAATTTTTATTTTAGAAGAGTTTGATCTCAAAATATACGATTAATGACTTAATTTAGTTATATACTAATATAAGTTAAGTTGATCTTTTTAAGATTGTATTTAGTTGCTGTTATGTCCATCTGAATCATGGACATATAGTAATATATATGTTCATTGTTTGTTTAGTAAGAGAAAAATTTTAAAAAAATATATTGACATGAAATAGCACACAAAATATATGTATTTAGTATTTTGTCAAAAAGTTAAGATACAAATAATGTTAGACACAAATGTCTTAACAACCAGACTACATGCATGTGTATCTATGTCTGAATTGCATGTAAATTTTTGTGTTTGTGTCTTATACTCTTATAAAAAAAAATGTTCTGTGTTCATATCTTTATTATTCTAAGATAATAAACAAACATGGTGACATTGATAATTGCTGACATATAAAATAAGGTTAGTTATATGGTACAGATTAATACATACAGATTGAAGAATTTGTTGACAAGTGGCAAGAACCTTAATTGCAGGGAACAGGCTTGGCAGAGCTCTGAAAGCTTGTCTCCCTTGAGTGTGAAAGTGCTAGCCGGCTAATGAACACAGGCAAGAAAAAGCCAAGTTTACAGAACCCCAATTGAATTTCTGAAACTGGGCTGGGCCAGTGTTTTTTAGGTTTCTGTTTTTGGGCATCATTGGTAGCAGCAAGAATGGCATGAGGAGGCTTTGTGAGCCGTGTACAGTGTTTGTGGAGAATGAGGTGCGTTTGATTTTTTTTTTTTCGTTCGGGTCTTGAGTGGGGTTTCAATTGGGTTGGATGGGATTTTGTTTCGGGTAGTTTTTTTTGGGCTGAGGCCAAGACCAGGAAAAAGTAACAGTTGTAAAAAGAATGTAGCAGGCGCCGTTTTATTAAAAATGAAAACCCTAACCCCAGTTCATCACACGTAGAAGCAGTAACGTAAACCCCTTCTTTGGTATGAAACGGTCCGGCCTTTATGGTAAGTCGTGGCCCTTATCTTATGGGATTCAGAGTATTTTAATTTGTGCGTTATTTATCTTGTAACGCTGTGTGTTTCGGTTTAGGATTTATTGTTTGATTAATTGTGAAATGAGGTTATGAGTGGCGGAGAGATCGGATAAAGAGTAAGAAATCCGGAGCGCTGATGAGGGCGATTGCCGTTTGGACGTGTACTGAGGAGGGATTTCTGAAGTTGGCATACACTAGAACTGGAAAAAAGGTATGTTAAACCAGCGATGTTTATGCAAATATGTTAATCTTGGTAATGAAGGAGGTGGAAGGTATGTCCAACCTATTTATTTATTTTATTTTATATATCTATTTTTATTATGGGCTGTTGTTCGACTGTATGGGATGACTGTATGTCCAACCTATTTTTATTTTATTATTTTGCTGGTGTTTTGTTACTTCAGTTAGATACGAAGTGAAAACTCATTGTTGATCAGTCCAGGTAATTTGACCAATTCCATACTGTTCTCGGGACTCTGATATTTATAAGTTGGAGAAACAATTCTAATCCTAAATTTATCTAAATAATTGTTTTAAATACTTAAAAGAAATTTTTACATGTATGAATTGTCAACGTGAGTCACTGTGAAGCTTGCATGATGTTGTGTTGTGGTGAATCATGTGAAGCTTGCATGATGTTGTGTTGTTAAATTTGGCCCATTATACCGTTATTGTTTTTTGCTGCTGATGGTAGGAAGGGGCGAAGGTGCCATATATGATATTGAAAGTACGACATCACTGACCCAGTTAAGTTAAGAAAAGTCATTAAAACTGCGAAATTCATGTCATTAAATTTCTCTATGAATAGTAATAAGTCTACATGTACAAAATTCAAGCATAATCAGTATTGGCAAGCCACCGGATTTACATGAGAACAATTGAATGCTAGCAAAGCACACACTATATGTTGTCTAATTGAGAATGCTACGTATTAGTTTAAAAAAACAAATGGTTTGATGATTGATGATTGTTACTGTAGTTAGTTATTGCTGTCCATGTTCATGGGGTAGTGAATTATTCATAGTCCTTAGTAATTGTAAATGAATCCCATAACTCTATTAGTACAAGCATTCAATATTAAGGTTAGTGGAGACAAGTTGGCATTCGATCACGAAAAAAAATGATACCAAGATACTGCTAAAAAACTGCACAATATAGTTTCCGTCTTTGTGAACATTTATTAAAAGTACTACTAATGTAATTAGTTTAGCCAAAAAGAAAACAAAAAAATCTTAATTACATCACTTAAATTCTCTTTGATTTCTATTGTATGTAACATATAAAAATCCCACCCAAGCATACTAGTATAAAGGAAACTACAACTAATGTGAGAAAGGATTCCATTCCCTTGAAAATGCATCCCTCAGTAGCACCTTCACGGCTTAACCTTTAACCAAATATTAATTTAATCTGAATTAAAAAACAATCTGTAACTAAGCTTGCAAATGAAAATTGGTTCAAATTAGTTATAAAAAGATTGCAGTTCAAGTGTCGGATGAAAGAAATATTCAACCATACAACATACATAGCAAAATCAACCACGGATAAAAAATATAGTTTCAAACACAAAATACAAATTTAAGATGAGCTAAATAATATATTTTCGTAGATAAATATACAATGACTGATTTTGTGTAACTAACTTAGTATGTAAATAGGACTTTGAAAAATGTTTTGCTAAATAAGTTAATGTCACCATAGGTCTATTACTACCAGCAACCATGAATTAAGGTCTAGTCGAGAGAACTAGGCATTCTAGTGATAGAAACTCAAATGGAGGAAAGTAAGAACGAAGCAAAATGTTCAACGAAATCCAGAACAAAAGTCTCATTGAAAGTAGTGTAAAGACAAAAGTAAAGTTGACAAATACAGAGAAGGATAAAGCATCTACTCATACTCTTATGCCAGTTTCAAAACCAGAAACTTTCAAAGGAAAATTCAATTTAAATTTATATATTCAACTCAACTCAATTTAATTTACCCAATGCTCTAAACCTCTAAAGCAATACAGAATTTCGAATACTATGAAATCGAACAGAGCAAAAACAATGACATTCATACCTGTGACGAGGACCAAACCAGAACAACGGCAACTTCCAATCGCGCCTGCCGTGGAAGCGTCGGCTGCCAGACGAGGGCAACGCGGGCTAGGAGATGAATCCGTTCAACAATTCCACCGGCTTATATATCAGACAATAGGGAGGGGGATGAGGGACCAAGAAAGAAGTCGCCGACAGATTCAATGCACGTGGGGAGGCAAGACAGGAGGTGAGGTTCGGAATCACGACGAAGCGGGAGAAGGAGCTTCTTCAAGGCATTAGCAAGCGCAGTCCAAGGAGAATGAAATGACATGCGGGTTAGAGAGATGTCGCACTCATTGTCAACAGGCACAAATGGTCACCATTCAACACGAGCAACAGAGTTTTCGACTAGGGGTAGACGCGGCATGGGCGACCTCAAGAAGGCAGAACCTAAGGATTCCGATTGTGGCCACGGTTAATGACCCAATTGCCTGATTTTGCCTCCATGCAACAAACGATGTAAAGTTTCAGAGATACTGCTAGAAAGGGGAGAAAGGGAGGTTTGGGGCTGTTAGGTAAGGGCAGGTCTCTGCGTGGGTACTGGGTAGTGCTTCGGGTCGGACTGGGTTCTATTTGTGTGGGTTGGGTCAATTCTTTGGCCCTTCAGCCATGTCCAAAAATACAAATAAACAAAAAAACCTTGGCTTACTGGCTGAGCCACCCCTAACATCAAGCAGGAGACAAGCCCTGCAACAAATCAGCCAGGTGTCCATCTCATATTCATTAAAAGAGAATATCTGTAAATCTGTATCAAATAGCATCTGTACCATAGATTGACCCATAAAATAATTTCTTACTTATTCAAATTGAATGTAATAAATACAAATTAATTTTGTTAGATAATCATGATTTTCTAGTCTTCTATATATATGGCTAATTAAATTAATAAGAGCATCTTTAATTAATTTTATTTTAATTTTTATCTTCATACTCTTGTAAGTTAGGTTGGGGGAAGTTAGGTTTTAGGAAAAAATTGCAAAAATACCCCCTCACTAAAAAAAATCTTAGCCCGGCGGGGAAGCCCGCCCCGCCCCGCCAAAGCCCGCCAAAACCCGCGGTTTAAGCGGTGCGGGTTAGGCGGGCTTTTGCTATTTGGCGGTCCCGATTTTCCAGCCCAGCCCACTTTTTTTGGCGGGTTACGCGGGCCGGCCCGGCGGGTTTAGGCCCGTTTGCCACCCCTACCTGCAACAAATCAGCCAGGTGTCCATCTCATATTCATTAAAAGAGAATATCTATAAATCTGTATCAAATAGCATCTGTACCATAGATTGACCTATAAAATAAAGTGATCACATCTCATGGTTTTTATTGTGTCATGTGTGACATTAATAATGGCACATTAACAAAAATTTATTAGAAAGACCAATTTAATTAACATTGGTATCTTTGTACAAATTAAATTGAAATATTAAGTATTTTAGGCACTATATTAACTCTTGTGATTTTTCAAAAACTAATTTAAACACTTTATTTGTATTATGTAAAGTTTTACAAAAAAAAAAAACACAAAATAAAGAGAATGTGAACTCATAAAATTTATACTATAGCATATCTCAGCTATTAGGACATAAGAATCATTAAAACAACTAAAAAAAAAGGTGTGTGTTTTTGATCGATTATAGATGATGATTTAAGTTATAACCATTTAAATAATTATACAAATAGAAATCTAATTGTATGAATGTAAGAAAACGTTTAAGAGCAAAAAATATTTTTATGGTAACAACATTTTTAAACAATTAATGTATTATTTTAATAACATTTCATATCCCCAACTCGATAAGTTAAAGATTAATTCGTCGCGAATCTGAACTCTATTTAAGGGTCTACCACTGACCAATAGATTATTGCATACATAAAATGGAATTTAAACCCCGACACTTATTTAAGTGGACGAGTGAACTGACTACTCGACCAACTTTTTTAAATAACATTCTTTTATTTATTTAAATAACATTTTTGCTTCTTAATACAAGGCCTTTGCAATATTGGGCCAATAATGCATGATTCCTGAGGTTTTGTTGTTAGAGAAAGTAAGTGAGAGAAGCCCATTCAGCAATAATATTTCCACAAGGGTCAAGCCTTTTGTTGTGATAAGAGTGTGTTTAGTTTAAGTTTTTATTTTCAGTATTTTTTATTTTTAAAATTTTGTGAAACAAAAAAATAAGATGTGCAAATAAAAAATAAGATTTTATTTTTTTATAAAATTTAAAAATTAAAAAATATTAAAAATAAAAATACACACCAATGGTTGTTCACGGTATCTCCCAATCCGACAGGTTAAGGACTAATCTGTCGCGGATCTGAGCTCCATTTAAGGGTCTGCTGCTGGCCAATGGGTTGCTGCATGCACAAGGCGGGATTCGAATTCCGACACTTGCTTAAGCCGACGAGTGAGCTGACCACTCAACCAACCCAAATTGGTTGTTTTGCTAACAACTTCAATCTTTTGCTAATAACTTCTCTTGAAATAATCCACATTTTGCCAACATTTTTTTTTTGTTGATACAAAAATGAAATCAGTCCAAAATAATGACAATTTAGAAAAATTGCAACATAGAGACATTTGCTAACAGAAAATTAGTCGTTAGAAAAAAATTTGTTACTAAAAATGTGAATTTTAATATATTGCAACAATTTTCTATTTTTTTTATATGTTATATTATACTAGTAATACTAATAATTGTGGTCTTGAAAATAGTAAGATTTCTAAAAAGATGCGTTCAGGACGGACATATAGAGGGAGATTGGAGGCTTTGTCCCTCAAGTTTTTTTTTTTTTGAAAAAAAAATTAATAGTAGTAAATTATGAAATATGGTTTAATTTATTTTAGTTATGAATATTGCAAAAAATAGATTAAAAATAAAATAAAAGATAATTTTTTTGTTAATTGTCTTTTGATTTATTTTAAAAAAAATTACTAAAAAAATTAATATATACAAATTTTATTATCGATAAATTTTATAATATAAAAAATTAATGTATATTATTCTATTAACAAAAAATATATACATATTTTTATATTTTAAAATATATTTACAGATATATTTTTATAATAATCTTACATTAATAATTTATTTGTATATATTTTTTAAATAATATATATTATATTAATCTTTTGTAATAATATTTTTGAATTCATCTTTAATTACGTCTATATGAACAATTTTGTAAAAAAAAAAAAGTTGGTGATTAGAAAGAAATCACATTTAAAATCATAAATTCCAATAGATCATTTCTCTAATTCTTAATAAGCCTCCACGCTCAGACATACAGGTGTATAATACATAATCACGACGAAGAGAAATTTTTTTATAATATACAACAAGTATCACATTCATAAACTTATTAGCATGAACACTCACGTAAAAGTTTTTTACAAACAGTGGTTAAATAAAAATTTAATTATATATTAAATTATATAATAATTTTATTATATATTAATTTTTAATTAACAGCTCATGTAAAAATAATAAGTGAATACTCTATTTTATTCTTGATAATTATGTTAAAAGGACAACGAAATTTCTAAAAAATCACATTCAATCCGGTTTTTTATTTTTTTGTATTGATTAGGTCATGTGCCAAAAAAAATATTAACTTTTTTAATACAAGGACTAATTAGTCTCATAAAAATAAAATTTAAAAATCGAATTAGTATTTTTTTTGTGAATTTTATTATTTTTTGAAATAATTGTCAGGAACAGTTTTAAATTTTTTTAAAAAATAATTGTGGAGGAATTTTTACCATTTATTATAGACATAAAAGAAAAGAACTACTCTTCTATACATGCTAGTTTTCTTTGTCCATAATTAACCTTACGTTATCTAACCTAGCAAATGATGAACTCGGAGACACCATAAGAGTCCCATATATAATTTATAATTTTATTTATATTGACACATTTTGCATGCAATGATACGCAGATCCAAGCAGAAAAGAGCACCTGTTTCCTTGTAATGCGAACAACACAACAATTTTGCAGAGCATAACAACACTAATGTGTCAAAAAAAAAAAAAAACACCTCCATTCAACAAGAAAAGGCCACAGCCAAACCCAAGTTTCAAAATTTGATTTTCCTATCTATTTAATAATCATTAATTTAATTTCCCTTTGCAGGACATACATCCGATAAAAAATAATTAAGTTATACAAAAATATTTAACTTAATTAATAATATGTATTACTTTTATAAATTTTATAATTAAATATAAATAAATATCCAATTGTTGGATAACTTAATATAAAAAATTTATACATTAATTATAAATGATCCCCGTTTAACCTCTCCATAACTATGATCTTCACTTTAAACTAGTCTATTGACTATATTCCTTGTAGATTTGAGTTCTTCAAGCTATTTGGATATATTTAATCCTGTAATTTTAAAAAAGAAGGGAAAATTTAGTCACAGTCGTTGCTAAAACCAAATAAATTGACTTTATGGTGACAAAGATGAAAACATAGGTATATTTTCCACAATTTATCAATGCATATATATTTTTGTAAATGCCTTTGTAATAGCAAAACTTTTAACACACATCTTATATCTTCTTAAAATAAACACGTTTAAATAAATAAATAAATAAGTGTATTATATAGAAAAAGCATATGCCCAATCCATTAAATATGAATATTAGAATTTAGATTCCGCATCTTTTTACTTCTTCCAACATCTCTATGTAAAAATGAAAAAATCAATCTAAGTGTATAACTGTTAATTTATATATATACATAATATTATTAGAAAATATAAAAACTTAAATTATTAGATAAAATTATGTAAATAATTATATGTTACTTTTTGTTGTTTAATTTTTTTGTGATAACTAAAATTAAACTTTATCATTTTAGTTATAAAAATTTTGATATTATATAATAAAATTATTTATCTTAAAAATTTAAACTAAAATAGAAAGACAAATATTTATAAATTTAAATAGTTCTTACACAATTTTGTTAGCAT
>NC_029776.3:85195698-85206798 GCF_000817695.3 Arachis duranensis
TTTAAATTAATTAACAAATCTCAAGTATCAACCTCACTTAAAATTAAATCCAACTTTCACCTTAAAAAATATCTAGTTACACTGTTAATAAATTACTAGGCACCGGCATGCATGTCACAAGCACGTGTCAACATCTACAAGTCCACCGTTCTCCAAACCCACCACCTCATCAAACTCATCCACAAGCACCGATATCAATGTCTTCCCACTCTCCATTATTAATCTTCAAAAACCTAAGGAAGAAAAGAGAACAAAAGGAATCCCAAAAAGGGCCTTTTCTTTTCTCTTAACAATCAAACAACAGCAATGGCTACTGCTACTGATCGTGCACCTCACCAGGTTCAAGTTCACACCCCCACCACACAACGCGTCGACGTTCCACGCCGCGGCTACGATGTTAGTGGTGGTGGTATTAAGACTCTTCTCCCCGAGAGAGGTCCGTCCACCTCTCAAATCATCGCCGTCCTCGTCGGCGTCCCCACTGGGGGCACTCTGTTGCTCCTCTCCGGCCTTTCACTTCTCGGAACCATAATCGGGCTGGCAATTGCCACCCCGGTTTTTATCTTCTTCAGCCCGGTTATAGTTCCCGCGGTCGTTACCATTGGACTTGCAGTCACTGGTATTCTCACGGCGGGAGCATGTGGACTAACCGGGCTGATGTCTTTGTCATGGATGATTAACTTCATCCGACAGGTACATGGGACGACGGTGCCGGATCAGCTGGACTCAGTGAAGCGGCGCATGGCGGACATGGCGGATTACGTGGGGCAGAAGACAAAGGATGCTGGCCAAGAGATACAGACTAAGGCCCAGGATGTTAAGAGGTCATCATCATAAAAGGAAGGGGTTTGAATTTGAATTTAGGGTTGATCGATTATGTTGGAAAAAAAATAATAGTTATTATGCATGTATGTACCTTTTGGTACTTTTGAATTTGGAGGTCTCATTTTGTGTTTTGGTCTTTGTTAACTAATTTGTGCTATGTTTGTGTTTTATGTTAATTAACAAGTGTTCTAGATATCTTGTTTTGTTACATTTGTATTTGTTCCACTTATTATTATATTATATTCAATGTGTTCAACAAGTCTGTTAATTATTATATTTTTCTTTAAACAGTGTTATATAAACCTAGTTTAAGTGTTCTTCATCAAATAATCTTAACATTAAGCTAATAAGCTAGCACAATTTATGGTGTCCAAGTACCAGAATTGAACAGGATTTATATGGCATTTATTTATCACCTTTTAATATTTTTTTTGGGTTCAAATCTTATTAAATTAAATTAAAGATACAAGAAAAGTACATGAAATTATGGTTGTTAAGAAAAGTTAAAGAAAAAAAAATAAAATTAGACAACCAAAAAGGTTAATATCTAATTATTTTTGTAATAGATAAGTTATTGGTAAAATTAAAATAGTGATGAAAGGTGAACTAATATAGCAATTTCAGAGGAAGTGGAGTGTTTTTTTGACAAAGTAGTATTTTAACTTGCAAGTTCAAATTAAACAGGTGATTTTATTAATATCCGGTCAAAATTTATTTTATTTGCTATAAAAATAAGCGAATAAAATTTTTAGATGTCACATTCTCATTGTTGCTGACCCATACAACTTCATAGTCTTTGTTCCAGTTCATCATAACATCACACTCAAAACTTTTAGGTGATCAAGGAACCTCTTCTAGCAAAAGAACAATTGCCACTTTGAATCAAATTGAACTATATATCTATAATAATGGGGCCATGGTCCCAAAATCTTTGCAACCATCTGCAATTTTCTTTGGATGATATCACAGATGAAAACTGTGATAATCAGTCCTTTAATTTTGAACACAAGTGCAGTGTGTCCAAATTTGTATAATGACACTATTCTGAGTCCCTGCTGGACCAGTTGCTTTTCTTTATTTTGCTTCAGTTGTTGATGTCATGAATTAGTTCATGGTGTAGATTAGTTTGCGCCTAAATTTTTTTCTTATTAAGAATTTTTGTGTGAAATATAAAAATATTTGGGCGTTTTAATATTTTACACTTGCTATAATAATGGTAGCATAATCTATTATTACAGACGTATTATAAAAGAATTATTTTTAGTTATGTAAAATAACGACACTTACATTAGTAATATATTTTTTAATTATATCGGACAACACGTCAATAAATTTTTGTAGATGCACAGCGATGTGTAACGCACAGTTTGAGTTATTTTTAGGAAATTCACCCGTAATGGCTTATATATAAAAAAAAAAGTTACACTAATACATGAATTGTTTTTAATGCATATATCTATATACGACAGATTATGCATATATTTTATTTACAGAATAAATAAGATATTGTTATATATATTTTTCTATAATAAAAATAAGATATGTAATAAAGTGAAAAAATTGGATTCAAAAAAGCATAGGCGGCTTCGAGTAATTTTGTCAACAGAAAATTATTTAAATAAAGAGTGGAGTTAATATAAATAAAGACCAAACTAAAGATATTAAGCATAACAAATATTTTGTTCTTTAAAATTTATACAATCTTTATTTATTATCAAATTTTTTATTGTATATTTTTGTACATATAATATTAGAATTATAAAATAAAAAATATCATAATTTTTCAAAACAAAAAATTGCATACATTGCTAAATGATATATTTATTTTATTTATTTAAATAAATAAATACAGATAAAATGATTAATCCAAATTTAAATACTCATTTTATTTAATCAATTTAAATTAATTAAGTGATTATTTTATTTATTTATTTAAATAAATATAAAAATAAATATATAATAATTCATGAATTTATATTATTTAAAATGATAAAAAATGATAAAACGGTCAGTAAAGGATTAATTACATTAAATTTATAATTTTCATTGTATATGAGTTTTAATATTTTAATTCGGATTATGTGAAAATAAAGTATATCCAAAACTAAGTAAAATAGAGAACAATAGCAGAAAAAGAAAAAAAATGAGTGTTAACTATTAATGTGTGCTTTGTTCAGTACATTAAAGAGTCATATTTATACATAAATATCAAAATTTTAGAAGCTACTAACTCTAGTTTAATAGTAACTAACACGGTTAGTTACCTTTCTTTATATATGTTATTATCCACTACAAACTCATGATGGTTTTGATGCTAACCTGAGTTTGTTTTTAAATTTGTCAAAGCTGGCTAATGATAGAGGTTTTGTTAATACATCTACCAATTGTTCAGTTGATGAAATATGTGTGATAATAATGAAGTCTTTAATCACCTTGTCTCAAACAAAATAGAGATCTAATTCAAAGTGTTTAGTCCGATTATGTAGGATTGGATTATAAACAAGCAACATAGCTGAGATATATATTGTCACAAAATACAGTGGGAGAATCTGGGCAAAGTTGATGCAACTCAGCCAGAAGATTTTGAATCCAAATGAGTTCCATGAACACTGCTGTTAGGACTCTATATTCAGCCTCAGTTAAACTTCGACTGTCCATGAGTTGTTTACTGCTCTTACAAGACACCAAATTTGAACCATAATACACACAAAATCCAATTGTAGATTTTCTATCATCGATCAAGATCACTCACCCAATCTGAGTTTGAAAAATAGAAAATCATAAATCAGTGCATCGATGAAATTGCAATTTGAGCTCAGCAGTACCTGTCAAATATCTCACGACTCGTTTAACTGCAGCCCATGTTCTTGGCAGGGGTTGGACATAAATTGACTCAGTTTATTCACTGAAAAACTGATATCAGGTCCTGTAATTATTGCATACTGCAACCCACCCACTATGGAGCGATATAAAGTTGGATTTTCAAAAGGGGTTCCAACATTGACAATCAATCTAAGAGAGCTTACCATTGGAGTCATGCTTGGTTTGGATTCATTAATGTCAGCACGTGTTAAAAGGTTATGTATATATTTGATTTGGTTCAAAGAAATTAAGGAAGTGGAATGTGTTATAACTTTTATACCTAACAAAAGTTGAGTTCACCTAAATTTTTTAATAAAAAAGATAGAATGAAGTTTGCTAAGAAAAATGTTTATTTCAGTTTTGTTATCTCTAATAATAAGTATATCATCAACAAAAATAAGAATATAAATGGTAGAAGTAGAAGTATATCTAGTAAATAGGGAGGGATTAAATTTTGTTACTGTAAAGCCAAAAATTTGAAGGGTGAAAATAATTATTAAGTACCAAATCCTTGGGGCTTGTTTAATGGCAGATAGCTTTATTTAATTTGCATACAAGTTTTGGATTAGAGTGACAGAAATAGAGACTGTGACATAAAAATAGTTTCATAAATAGTTTCATTTAAAAATGTATTGTGAAAATTATATTGTTACATTTTCTAACCTTCTGATAAAGCAATGGTTAAAATCATCCTAATTGTAACTGGTTTAATAACAGGTGAAAAATTTTGATCAAAATCAATTTCAGCAGTTTGAAAAAAACCTTTTACAATCAACCTAGCTTTATATCTAATAATCTCACCTTTCACATTTTTTTAACAGCAAATATCCACTTATAACTAACTACTTTTTCATTATCAGGTAATTTAACTAAGAACCATGTATTGTAATATAGTAGTGCTTTATATTCCGTGAGCATAGCATCTTTCTATAAGAAATTGTGGAGAGCACTTTGAATACTTTTAGATAATAAATCAGAATTAGAAGAGACTGAGAATTTTGCTACCTAAAGAGCTTTTGGAGTTCCAAGCAGTAATGTTCACATACACTAGAATCAGAAGTATTTTATTTATTCAAAGATAAAGAACAATTAGTTACAATCTACTTTACAATTGGTAAAGTTGGATGACCAAATCTTTTGTGGTAAGTATCCAATGTCAAAGTTTGAACAACAAAAACTTGTGTATTAAATTGTCTAGAGTCTAATGTAAGAAGAGACACTTTTTCAAAATGATACATTCCACTAATTGTTGTGCCTTGGAGAAGCACTTCCTTAGTAGCCTGAGATTTCACAAAACAAAGGCCAAAACGAAAAATACACATTGTTATCTCTAGCAAATTTAGATACACTAACAAAGTTATGTGCAATTGAAGGAATATGCAATAAATCATATAAATGATATATTTTTTCTGTTGGTTTATGATGCAAGTATGAATTACCAATATGCTGTATTTTAATACCTAAACCATTGCCAATATAAACTTGATCTTGTCCATGATATTCTTGTGCTTGTTGTAGGTTTGACTTATCAGGAGTACAGTAATGAGAAGCGCCAAAATTAGCATACTAAGATGGATCAACAATTGTAGCAGATGTAGCAATTATTGCTTTGTAATTATGGAATGGGGGAGGTGGAAGGAGTACATTGTGCATAGAAGAGTTGGGTGAATTTTGCTATGCATGTTGAAATTGTTGGTCAAATATGAAATAATAGTAACTAGCAATATGCCCCAACTTGCCACAAATTTGACATTGTGACCGATTTGAGTTCCAAGAACCTCTACCTCCACGATTCGTTCTTCCTCCACGCCCTCTTCGACTATAAGTGCCTCTATTAGGTGTAGGCTGTATGTTTCTTGCATAGCCAAAATTAAAATTAGTCTGAGTAAAAGGTTGAGATTAAGTGAAATTGACCTGTACCATTGAAGGTTCTGGTTTCTTGAATCTCTCCACAATGTCTTCTTAAGCCATCAAAAGAGCTTCAAGGTTTAGAATGAAATAGGGTGTATCTTTTGCAGTGACATCTGTCAAGAATGACTAATAATCTTCATTTAATTCATCTAAAATGACATTGGTGTATTTTACATCAGTTAGAGGAGCTCTAACAGTGGCGAGTGCATCTACCACTTTTTTTATTTGAAAAAGATAATCAGATGCTGGACGAGTCTTCTTTGATTGATTTTAGTTGCAGTTGAAGTTGCCTAATACGAGCTTTTGTTTGTGATGCAAAGCGAGTGTGAAGTCGGCTCCAAATATCATGAGCAAAAAGACAACCAATAACTTGATGTTTGAAAGAGGGATCTAGTGATGAGTAAAGCTAGAAAGAGATATTGTAGTCATTAAGCCTCCATTCTTTATATGTTTTTATTTCATTTTGTGCCTTTTCATCAGCAGTTGATGCATATCTTGTTGGAATCTTCTGTTCTTCCAGATGATCTTGAAGTTCTTGACCTGAAATTATAAGAATAACTGAATGGCGCCAGATGAAAAAATTATCATTGTTGAGTTTATCTGATAAAAGAACAGAAAGGGGATTTAGAATTGTCACGGATGGTGATGTCTGAATAGCAGCAGCAGGTGATGGATTATTGTTGATAATTTCTGATTAAATGGATCTTGTGCGCTATCTGATACCATGTGAAAATAAAGTCTATTCAAAACTAAGTAAAACAGACAACAATAGCAGAAAAAAAAGAATGAATGTTAACTATTAATATGTGTTCTATACAATACATTGAAGAGTCTCTAAACTTTTATTTATACACAAATATCAATACTTTAGAATCTACGAACTCTAATTCAATAATAACTAACGCGCTTAGTTACCCTTTCTTTATATATGCTATTAGGTTAACTACCCAAAATGTCTCCAAATTTTTCAGACACCGACAATAATAACCTCCACTTTTGTTATCGACAAAAATACTCTTTGATAATTAAAAAATATACACAAAATATCCAACCATTCAAAACGATGTTCTCTATTAACGAAAATGTCTGATGTGGCAAATGAAGAGGCATATGTGACATGCAAAGATTATGCCTGACTGAGAACCCATTTCTAAATTCCCGAATTTCTTAACCCTAATCCCAAATTTCCTCTTATCATTTTCTTTCTTCTCTAATGTCGCACTTCTTCTCTAATGTCTCACAATACATAACCTTACGCCTCACCTTCTTCACTCTCATTATAAATCCATGGTTGCAGCTTTCCTGTCTTCAACCTCGAGTTGTCTTGCCTTCGTCATCTCGTGTCGTCTAGCCTCCGTTAGCCTCACGCCATCTCACCTCCGTTTGCTTCGCGCACTCTCACCTCTGTCAACCTTACGCTGTCTCGCCTTCGTCAGCTCGGGTGCCCTTTGCCGTTGTTTTGCGTCTCCTTCGCCTCACATCAATTTTTTTCCTTTTCTTCGTTGCTTCGACTCATCACCATTGTACTACTTTGCGTCATTTGCTACCTTACCTTTGTTTTGCTGCTACTCATCGTCCGTCATTTCGCATTGTGCCTCGCTTTGCCACTACTCACCACTCCTTTACTCATTCTGCGCTTTTGTGCTTCTGAATTTTGTGAATTTCTAACTGTTTTGAGTTTAGGATTTTTGATTTTATGGTTGTGATTTTTTTATTTTTGTCTGAGCTGCCTCTACCTTGTTAACTACCTCTTAGTTCCCACTACCAACTTCTTCCTCATAATTTTCATTTAAATCATCGTTGTCACCACCTGAAGTATTTCTTGAAAATCAGAGAAGTGCTGGAGATGATAAATGAGTGAGTTGGACAGTAAGAGAGTGGAGATATCAGAGAAGAGATAAGAATAAGATGGGAGAAAATTGGGGGTTAAGATTAAGAAATTGAGAAATTTGGGAATGGGTTGCCAGTTAGGCATCTCTATTTGTCACACATATGTTTTCGTTAACGGAAAACGTCTTCCTTGAGGACTAGGTATTTCGTGCAGGTTTTTCTAATTATTGAAAGGTATTTTTATCGATAATAAATTGGATGTTATTATTGTTAGTGTTTGAATAATTTGAGGGTATTTTTGGTGATTAATTTTTTTAATTTAAAAATAAAAAAAATAATAAATAGGTCTCTGACTTTTTATTTCGAAGATAAATAAGTCTTCGACTAATTAAAAATTAGATTAAAATCCGCGTGATGCGTGGAGAACTAAATTAATTATATTATATAATATAAATTTAAATTGCTAATATTACTTAGGATATATTAGATAATATGTAAATTAATATTAAACTTAGAAGTTAATTTATAAAAAATATTCTACAATATATTCATTTAATTTGACAATTTTATATGATTTAATAATATTATTATTCAACAAAAAAGATATATAAAGAAAAAATATACCGTTTTAATATAGATAATAATTGTATTTAACTATTATTTTATAATTTAATTGAATAATAAAATAAATTAAATTTAATTAATTAAGACGTTTAAAATTTTGTCTAGTAGCATATAACTATTAATTTAATTTTTATAATAGTTGATGATAAATGATAATTTAAAATATAAAAATTAATTCAAAATTTAATAATTATAAAAAATTATACATAAATTAGACTATAAGTAATAAAAACATTCAATTAAAATTTATTCACCTGATTTCATATTATTATTTTTTTATTTTTTAAATAGTTACTTTTTTTCTTTTTTAGGTTATATTTAAATAGTATGGTTCAGTGATGATATTATTAGATAAAATATAAGTATGAATATTATTAAAGTTTTGATAATAAAAAATAATATTTAATCTTCTAATTTTATTTTTTATGAAACATGATCATATGTATTTTTAACAATATTGTTACAACTAAATAATATTTAAAAAATGTAAATCATTAAAAGAAAAAAGAAATGATATATATAGGTGACAAAAATACTATATAATTTATGAATACAATTATACAAAGAAATAGAAAAATTAATTAACACAATCACTTAATACATACATTTATCAAATTTAATAAAAAAAAATTATGGTCATCAATCAAATTTTAGTCGTGCAAAAAATTAGGAAGAATGAAAAGGGAGAAAGAGAAAGAAAAAGAGGTATAAAATTATGTGAGAGAAGATAAAGAAAATGTGTGAAATGGATGTTGATTTATATAATAAATATAAGAATGAGTGATAAACATGAAAGGATAAGAGAGGAGTTATATTTTAATTAAATTTATACCTATTAAAAAAAATTAACATTAACATTGAAAGTAATAATGTAACTTACATAAAAATAAAAGGTAAAAAAATATGAAAAGTTAAGATTAAGAACAAATCCTGTAATATTATAGAAAAATAGATTATTATGATGAGATAAAAGTACCATGAGAATCTTATGGCATAATATAAGATAAAAGATTATGCCGTCTAGAGAAAAAAAATCTTATGTGGTAATATAGAGTAAAATTAAATATTTAAAAATGATTGTGAAACTACCATGTGCTCTCTTTTAATATATTATAATAAGTAATAAAAAAATTCAATTAAAGTTTATTCATCCGATTTTAAATATTTATTTTTAATTTTTATTTTTAAATAGTTAGTTTTTCTTTTATTTTCTTTAGTTTATATTTAAATACTATAGTACAATAATAAAATTATTAGATAAAATACAAGTATGAATATTATTAATATTTTGATAATTAAAAATGATATCTATTTTTTTATTTTATTTTTCATGAATCATGACAACATATATTTTTAACAATATTATTACAACTAAATAATATTAAAAAAATATATAAATTACTGAAAGAAAAAAGAAATGATATATAGGCGACAAAGAAAATATATATCTCATAAATACAATTACATAAAATAATAGAAAAACTAATGAATCCAATCACACAATTATCTAATACATACGTTTAGCAAATTAAAAAAAACTAAAAATAAAAACTATGGTTATCAATCAAATTTTAGTTGTACAAAAGATTAGCAAGAATTGAGAGGGAGAAGGAGAAAGAAGAAGAGGTATGAGATTATGTGAGAGGAGATAAAAAAATATATGAAGTGAATGTTGATTTATATAGTAAATATAGAAATGAGTGATGAATATGAAAGGAAAAAAGAAGAAATTAGTTTTTAATTAAATTTATACTTCTTAAAAAGAATTAATATTAAAAATAATAGTGTAACTTACATAAAAATAAAGGATAAAAGAATATAAAAAATTAAAGTTAAAAAAGAATCCTTTAATATTATATATAGATAAGTTATTATGATGAGATAAAAATACAATGAGAATGACATAATGTAAAGATAGAAGTTGTTAATTGTGATTGTTAAAGTAACTGTTGTTGTAGATACCGTTATAATATTTGATTACATACAAAAATTAAAAAATATATTTAAATGTACATATATTTATATTATTCTTTGTTATTTTGTTATTTGTGACCGTTAAAGTGATTGTTGTAATTATTATTGTAATATTTGATTATATAATATATAACAAGTTTAATCACCCGTGCCATGCACGTGATAAGATTGAAATTATAATTTTAAATTATTTTATTAAAATTAATTTAAATTATAATAATTTGATTAATAAAAATATAATATGTTATGTATTATTTGTTTTTTCTTAAGCTAGTGTTAAATATATTAACTCTAAACTAGTTATTAATTGGTTTTAGTAATCTACTTTTTTCAATAAATCAAACATATATATTCAATGTGACCATAAATAACTTAATAATATTTAGACCCACCAACAAAATTTTATATGTTGTTTTACTGCCAAGTAAGAACATATCAAAATTATCTCAAAATAAATAAGAAATTATTAGAGAATTCTAATGCATAAAATTCTCTAATAAACAATAAATAATCTAAATCTACTAAAAAACAACTCAACACTTTTTTTTGATACCTGCAAAACATATATGTGAAATAATATTATATCAATGTTAGTATACAATTTTACAATTATCGACCGTATTTACTATACATGACTCATTCTTAAAAGTTATTCTATACACGTGTGCAGTCAGAAGATAAATTACTGGACTTTATTTTACTTTTCTAAATTATTATAATTATGCATTATTCATTAAATGCTAATTGTAATATTGTAATATAATTATAATAAATATATTTTTCTAAAATAAATTTAGAAGAGAGAATAGTACTTTCATTTTGGAGGAAAAATGAATTCATGAGGAATTGACACTTCACTTTTATTAGTTGATAATGTATCAAATATTGATTTTATATAATTATAATAAAAATATTTCTCTAAATTAGTATAATCATGCATTATTCGTTAAATGTTAATTGTAATATAATTATAATAAATATATTTTTCTAAAATAAATTTAGAAAAGAAAATAGTGATTTTATTTTAGAGAAAAAATGAATTCATGAGGAATTAACACCTCACTTTTATTAGTT
>NC_029776.3:85207692-85209995 GCF_000817695.3 Arachis duranensis
ATTTAGATTTTAAAAAAATAAACGTATAAGTAACAAATGATCTATTTTATCATGTATATTATAAATTAATGAATTAAACTAACTGATATAATGAATTATAATTAATTAATTGGTATAAATTATAATAAATTATATGATATTTAAAAAGAAAATAAAATGAATAAAAAAATAAAAAGAAATAGAAGAATAGAAGACTATAATAAAATAAATTGAATGAATTTTTTTTTCTTTTTACAAATTTTATATTACATCTGCTTCAATAATATTAAATAAAAATACATTAACTTAATATCTAAGAAAAATGATGAGATAAAATCATAACACAATTCTAAAATAAAAGCTTAAATTAAACCATAATATTATTGTACAACACAAATTAAAAGTAATTTCACACTACAATATACCACACAAATAGGTAAATGACTTAAACTTAATTGCGAATTTTTTATTTATTTATGCAAACATGATAACACCATGGTCTATAAATGCTTAATGGATAACATATCATGTATTGCTCTGAATGATGAGTACGGGAGTTGAAGAGTGTGTGCTGATTTGTATCCATGATAGTTACCTTCTTGTGACGACGCCTCATAGGAAGAAAAAGAATTATTGTAAAAGCTACCCAATGAAAGAGTAATTGGTAAATGAATGATGTTTTCTTCTAATATATATGATTTTTTATAGTAGTAAAATAAAAATGAAATGAATGAAATTTTGTATTTTTATATTAGAAATAGAATTTGATATTTATCCTAATAAAATTAAATAACTAATTAGTTATATTTAAATAAATAAAATAAGCTAAACAAAAATATTTGTAAGAATTAATCAAATCAATTAGTCAATACAAATAATTAGTATAATTAATTTTATTTAATTTATTGAATTCAAAAAATAAATTAAAAAATAATTGATTGAATTAATTAGTTGATATAATTAATTTATTATAATTGATTGGATTTAATGAATTAGAAAAAATAAATAGGAAAACATAAGAGACAATGATTTTTTTTAACTAAATTAATATGTATTTATTGTATTTAATCATTATAAGTAATAAATCATCTATGTTATTATGTACCTTATAAATTAATGAATTAAAATAATTGATATAATAAATTACAATTATTTGATTGATATAAATTATAATAAATAGTGTGATATTTAAATACATAATCAAATCAATTAGTTGATATAATTAATTTGCTATAATAAATTGTATTCAATGAGTTATAAAAAATAAATTAAGAAACACGCTAAGAAGTATGTCACGCCCATCATGAAGTGCAGAAATTAAATTTTCATATAATAAAAATATACATTCTTTATATGTTATAGAAATATGATTTGATTCCATGAACTTGCTTATTTTTTTTTACTTGCCACCTATATTCAGCATGGAATTTTAATTTTTCTGAAATAAATTTAGAAGAGAGAATAGTACTTTCATTTTGGAGAAAAAATAAATTTATAAAGAATTGACACCTCGCTTTCATTAGTTGATAATGCATTAAATATTAATTTTATATAATTATAATAAATATATTTTCTTAAATTAATATAATTGTGCATTATTCATTAAAATGATTAAAAAAAATTCTGATTGATAATTGATAAGTAGTTTAATAATGCATTAAATATTAATTTTATGTAATTATAATAAAGATATTTTTTAAATTAGTAAAATTATATATTATTTATTAAATACATTAATTTTAAAGGAAAAATGGGTTTATGAAAAAATGACACCTTATTTTCGTTAGTTAAAAAAAAATATAATTTTAGTATATCAAGTAGATAAATAGATTATTGAGCCGCTCTTTTCACTTTAAAAGTTTTAGTCCTCTCTTAAAACTTTTATTAAGTATTAAATTATTTTCATAAATTTAAAACTATTTCTAATATTATGTATCTAATACATGTTTATTTTATTTTATTTTTAGCATATAATTTCGTTTATTGTGAATAAGGGATCTATCTTAATTAAAGTTTATATTTAAAATTAACAGTTAAGAATATCCTTTTTATATAGAATTTTGTTAGTATTTTATTTTTCGAGACCAAATTAGTAATATTTTTTATAAATTTTGATTTGATATATTCATAATTTTTTTATGTATTATAATTTTTTTAAAAACACTATATATATAATTTTTGTTTTGTTTGTATTACTTTAATTTTTTGGTAATATATTAATGCTAATTAAAATAAAATTGGATTTAGAATTATCAATTTTTAATTTTTTTATTTTTTTTGTCAAATACAAAAAAAAAGAATTTAAAATTAAAAGAAAAAAGAGG
>NC_029776.3:85210950-85239779 GCF_000817695.3 Arachis duranensis
AATAAATTAAATGTGAGAGTTTTTTTGGTACATTTCATATCACATTCGTTTCAATAATAATAATAATAAATAAAAATACGTCAACTTGATATCTAAGAAAAAATGATGAGATAAAATCATAATACAGTTCTAAAGTAAAAACTTAAATTAGAACATAATATCATTACATAACACATATTGAAAGTAATTTCACACTACAATATATCACAAACAGGTAAATGACTTAAATTTAAATACAAAACAGTTTTTATTTATACATACATGATAACATCATGGTCTATAAATACTTCATAAATAACATATTTTATAGAGCTCCGAATGATAAGCACGAAAGTTGGAGAGTGTGTAGTTTGTATCCACGATAATTGTCTTCTTGCAACGATGCCTCATAGGAAGAAAAAGAATTGTTGTAAAAGCTATCAAATGAAAGAGTAATTGGTAAACAAATGATATTTTCTTCTAGCATACATGGTCTTTTATAGTGGTAAAATAAAAATGGAAGGAATCAAATTTTATATTTTTATATTAGGAATAGAATTTGATATTTATCCTAATAAAATTATTATTATTATCAATATAAATGGGTTAACAACTTGCCACTAATAAAATCATTGGATAATGAATAAGAATTAGAAGGATATGAATATAATTAAAATATTTAAAAATATTTTTGATTGATAATTAGTTTAATGATGCATTAAATATTGATTTTATATAATTATAATAAAGATATTTTCTTAAATGAGTATAATTATGTATTATTCATTAAAATAATAAAAAATATTTCTAATTAATAATTGATAAGTAGTTTAATAATAAATTAAATATTGATTTTATATAATTAAAATAAAGATATTTTTCTAAATTAGTATAATTATGCATTATTCATTAAATGCATTCATTTTGGAAGAAAAATGGGTTCACGAGAAAGTGACACCTCACTTTCATTAGTCGGGAAAAAATCCAGTTTCAGTGAAGACAACTCGATGAGGTATTTCATGGATGTGATGCATTGTAAATGATTGTGGCAAAAGACAATCGAACTGGAACATTAAACGATAAGAATAACTTAGAGTAACAACAAATAAAAAATTATTAAAAGAATAATATAATAGAATGAGTATATGAAAAATATTATAAAAAATTATAAATTGTACCTTAAAATGATCAACTTCAATAAAAAACGAAGAATACATTCTTATTCTATGAAATAGTAAAAAAAACACTAAATATAAAATTATGAATTGACTCTCAAATTAAAACATTAAATATAAAATTATAAATTGACTCTCAAATTTAGATTCATGTACCACAGAAAAACACTATATATAGACTTTAGTAAAACAAAAATAAATATGTAAATTACCTATTATTAAGGTAATTTTTTAATAATGCATTAAATATTGATTTGATACAATTATAATGAATATATGTTCCTAAATTAGTATAATTATATATTAATTTCATCATATCACGGGTAACAAAGATTTTTTATTATTAGTATTACTATTACTGATATTATTATTATCATTAAAATGAATAAAAGTATTTTTAATTGATAATTGATAAGTAGTTTAATAGTGCATTAAATTTTGATTTGATACAATTATAATGAAGATATGTTTCTAAATTAGTATAATTATATATTATTCATTAAATATTAATTACAACGGAGGCATGAGAGATCGACACGTCACCTTTAGTAGCGGAGGGAAAACCCAGTTTTAGTATATTAAGTAGATTATGTTATTTTTAATTATATTTAAAAACCTGTTTAGTTACATTTTAAAATTAATATTATAATTGATTACATTTAAAATAGATTGATTATCCTAATTTTAGTGAAAGCTTAAGAGAATTTATAAGTTTATTTTTTATTTCTTGTAATATTTGTTCATTTTAATTAGTAGGATCTTAAGAATAAATTATTTTTTTCTTGTACATTAAATTTTATAATTAGGTGTAACGTTTTATAATTTTAATGAGAACTTAAGGTGAAATTTACATTAATTTTAGTGGGACCTTTATTAGATGTAACATTTTATAATTTTAATGGAACCTTAAAGTGGAATTGACATTGATTTTATTTCTTATAATATTTGATAAATTTAATGGGATGTTAAGGCGTAAAAAATAAATAATGAGATATATGAAGAAAGAGGAATAAAAAGCTAACAATAGATCTAGAAGTCTAGAACCATTTAAGTTGAGTAAAACATAGAAGATTAAAAATGAATCTGAAGGCTTTTTTTAGCGCCCTTTTAATATATTATTAATAAAATAAATAGATAAAAAATATCTTTTATTTTTTGAAATATAAAACATTTAAATATCTCTAGAAAACTAATTTGTTATTATATATTTTAAATGAAAAAATTTAAATGTCTCATGTTTTAAAAAATAAAAAATATTTTTATATTTTAAGAGTAAATTATCATTTTTATCCATAAAAGTTGAAGATGCTGACAGATTTACCTATAAAAAAAAAGAAACTACCATTTATACCTATAAAATATGGATTTCATACAACAAAATTATCCAAACACTAAACAATCATATAAAAGTCCCAAATTACCTTTATCATCGTCCGCATCATTTTTCCCTTCCCCACTAACCTCATCCTCTGTCTCTCACCAATAATCAATTAATTTTCAAACAATTCTAGTAGCAATCTTTTCAGCCGCGAGCCACCTCTCTTTCTCCGTGACAAATGTCGTGGCCTCTATTTCTATTCCTGCAGCTTTCAACGTCAGTAACCATCGCTGCCGTCCTCCTTCCGCCGTGGCCATCCCTCATTCTTTCCTTCCTTATGTCTCGCCCTCGCTGACCAGAGGACCTTCGCACCAGTCCCTACTTTGCCGCCGCCATTAACCCTCGAGCCACAGTGCTCTGCTTCTCCTTTCTTCACCGCCGACCACCCTCACCTACCGTGGCTATCTTCTCTTCATCACCGAACTAGTATCGCCGACGGGCCACCATGCCAGCCGCCGCCGCCACTGCCGCGGACGATCTCTCTCTCTCTTTCTCTCTATCTCTTTCGCCATCTGTTTTAAACCACCGAACCTTAATTCACTTCTCCTTCTCCTCTTCTTTCCATTCTTCTTTCCTTTTCAAGAACCATAGACCTCTGAACCACACCATCACAGCCATGCCATCATTGCCGTCTGCACTTCCAGCTGCCAGAACCGTCACGAACTACCGTTGTCTCCACCATCTGCGACGAACCCGAGCCACCCTCACCGTCCTAGTCATTTTTTTTTCGGTCCAGATCACCGCCAGCGAGCCACTCACCAGTCTCGCACTTCCTCCACCGAACCCTAACTCAGTCCCTACTCTCTGTCTCTCTTCTACTCCAATGAACCCTAGCTCACCCCTGTCTCTCAGAATTTGGCTCAGGTGTAGGGGTGAACGCGGATTGAATATGGCCAAAATTTTAATCCAATCCGCACTAAAATCACCGGATCGGATCGGATCTCAGATCTGCAGTTTTATTAGCTTGGATCCGATCCGATCCGCACATTTGCGGATCGGATCGGATCAGATATCGGATATATCCGTAAAACACAAAAATATTTTTAAAAGCTTATTTTTATTTAAAAAATATCAATAAAATTTATTTTTTCTGTTCTTTTAAATATGTTTACTCTTAAAATAATATTAAACATAATTTTCTTAAATAATAAATTAAAATAATACAACATATATGATAATTATTAGTTAAAATAAAACATAAAAAGAATATTTGCTTATTTATTTCTTTATTTTTGCGGATACGCGGATATGCGGATACCAACACAAAATCTGCAATCCAATCCGATTAGTGTGCGAATCGGATCCGATCTGATCCGGTAGCCTTGCGGATTAGATCCGATCCATGAACACCCCTACTCAGGTGAGGATTACTCATTCATTCAATTTCCCATATATCCTGTTTGAGTTTGACAATTAATTTGTTGTAGGGGCATTAGGTGGTAGCACTCTGTTCTGAATTCAATAAAAAGTTAAAAACGATTATGATAAAGGTAGTTTGGGATTTTTATGTAATTTTTTAGTATTTGAATAATTTTATTGTATAGAATTCATATTTTATAAGTATAAATAGTAATTTTTTTTATGAGTAAATTTGACAATTTTTTAAATTTTTATAAGTAAAAATAGTAATTTATTTTTTTTAATTAATAAAAAATTTATATATCTTTAAACTAAAAATTAGGCCTTTTTTTCAAAAATTAATTAATCTCTTATTTTATTCTTATTCTATCATTTTACTGACACTTTTATTTTAAGAGATCTTAATCAACAAATTATTAGCCCTTAGTTACAAGGTTAGTAGATATGGTTAAAGTATACTTTACTAACGTAAAGTCCGAGCTCAGAAAGAAAACACCCTGGTTGGATTTTTTTTCTAAAATAAAATTAAAAAATCATTTATTTAAAACTAATTTAACATTAATTTTTTTAATACATTTTTTTGGTTCAGAGCAAGTTATTCGCACCAAGACAAACTTTACAGAGTACGCATAATCCCGGCTAGTTCCCGTTCAAATTATAAAAAATGGTTAACTCAAATTTATAAATTTTATAATAAATAATGACAATTATTATTATCGTCTCCAGAGTATAAAAAAATATACAAGTGTATATAAGAATAAATCATATTTTTATTAAGGAAATAATGTTTTTTTATTTATAATAAAAAATTTATTTTAAATATGACTTATTTTTATATATCTATATATTTCTAAAAACAATAAAAATATTTGTCATTATTATCAGTAATATTAAAAAAATTATGTCTGTATATTTTTTTTGTGACTAAACATAACACAAAAAAAATCTAAAAAAATTATTTTGTATATTTTTATGTATTTTTAATACGATGATAATAACTTAAAAATTTGAGTTTAGTATATTTAGAAAAAATTGACGTAAAAGTTCGCGGAGTTGTGCAAACTCAATAAAAAAGAACACTAAATTAAAAAATAAAAATCGTATTGAAAAATAGGATTTTAAAAAATAATAATTTTGTTTATTTTATTTCAGTGAAAATCTTAGTCTGGTTTCTTCTTCTTCTCTGAATTTGATTCCTGGAGGTCGCAACACTTGACTCCATGGATTCCTACGACCCTCTTCTCGAAAAGACCCGACTCCCCCAACCTTCCCTCCAGAAATTCGCAGTGGCATCAATCTTCCAGAACATTCGATCCGACCCGCATTCCGACCCGGGAAGGCGTGCTATCTCCCAATGCCTCAATTCCTCTTCCCCTAACGTCGTCGACACTTCCGTCCGCGAGCTTTGCCGCCTCGTAACGGACTCCGTCGTCCCCCTCCAATTCGCCTTGCTGGAGCTCCACTCTGCCCTCGAAGGATCCCACACGAGATTCGTCCCCGTTTTCGTCAAGGGTTTGGGCTTCCTTGTTCGTTACGGTTTCCAGAAGAACAATGCCACGTGGCAATTCTCTTCCACTGAAACGCACCCTTTCGTCAAGGTTTCTTCTCTCGTTTTCACTGCATCCGTTATCAGCTTCTTGATTGTTAATATAACAGCTCAATTTTGAATTATTATTATGATTATGAGTTATTTTGAATCAACATTTTAGTTTGAGTTCATAATTATTGGTATCTTGTGCCGCAAATACCGTGTTAGTTTTGCAAGGGATTCTGTAAGAAATTCTGAGGAGTGTGTAGGTTTGTGCAAGTATCTGGAAAATGCAGAACACAATGCAACAGAGAAAATGTCATTTAGTTGGGTGTGTTAGACATGTGATAAAGTTAGTTGAATAGAATTAGCTGGTTGAGTAGTGATAATTATCAACCATGTGTCGCGTACAGAATACATGTTGGAATACAAAATAGTGTGTGAAACAACACATGTATTTATAATGATTGAGACTGATATTTGGCATGCACATAGTATTTTTTGTTAGCTATTGGAACAATATGTCACATGTGCATAAAGCAATTAGTAAGCTAATGAAACTGACTTTACATTTTTTATCATCTCATTTCTGTAGTAAATATAGAATTAAGTGTGATTTGATATTTGGCAGGTGTTGTCTAGCCGTTCCGAAGTTCAACCTGAACTGCTGCAGCAAGTGTTGATGTTTATGTTGCAAAATAAGCGACTGGGAATGGACGAAGTTTGTGAATTCTTGAGGCCATTGTTGAATTTCTCAATCATAAGATTATTAGTTTCTGAGTCATCTTCCACTTCATTTGCAATGCAACTGGTCTCATCTTTGGCTTCATTTTGTTGCTCATTTCCTTATGAGTCTATTCCTGTTTTTAGACTCGTAGTTGGATGCCTCAAGTATCTTCCACATGAGACCTCAGAAGTAAGTGCAATTGTGAAAGAAGAACTGCTTATCTTGGGTTAAATAAGTTTTTCATGGTTATTATTTACTTTATTGCTTATTGGCTCTTCTTAGGACTACAATAAATTTGTATATACTGTAGAACACATGACGGAGGCATATATAGTGGTACTGAAGTCTCTGGCCAGAAAGAAATTGGTACGTACCTTGTATTCTTGTAATTCGCAGTCCACACTGGTGCTTATTGTACTACCCTGTACTCATATTGTTCTTGGTCCCTGTCAACAGCTGATTACTGGGGCTCAAAACTCTTCTGTGGAATTTCTAGAAACAGTTGTTTCCCTGCTCACTTGTCTTAAGTGGTACCCAAGTGGTCACGAGCCCATCTTTGAATTATCAAGGCGCCTCTTATCTGTACAGAAGGATCTTGGGCTGCAATGGGTACCTGGTCTGTCATCGACTTTGGTAGCATTATTCACAATATTTGTTCAATCAGAACTTGAGCATGAACAGGCTTCAGTATTGAAACTTCTTCTCTTAGTCCTGAAGTGGAAATATGATAGTGGTAAGTTTGCTATAATTGTCCTGATTTCAGAGTTTATTCATACATTCAAACTGAATAATTTGAAGTATGATTTTTTTTTTTTTAAAACTGTCAAGTTTCTTTTTAGAATCCTCGAGTTTCAAGTTAACCTAAGCCAATAACATTTGTATTTTGTAGACAAGGTTATGCACATAATATTGCTTTTGCATACTCTTTCTTCCTGGTGTGATGAACTCGGTTCAATTTTTTTGGTTGGTTGGTTTGTTAGCTACTTGGCAAGTATGCTATGTGTGGTTTATGCATGTTATCTTCCAGGATTCTGAATAGCCATATATAGTTCTTTGATATGGGAGTAGCTATATCACTTCTTCCTGCTGTAATTTGCTCCAGCTCAAAATTTTAAAGTTATCCTGTATAATGACAATTTTTTTAATATAATTTGTTTATTATGATAATTACCCATGCAGATGATGCTATTAGCAGAACTAAATCCTCTCCAATTGAAGAGATTTTGTTTTTACTTCCCACTGTCAGCCTTATGTCTTCTCCTTCCAAATGTGTGAAAGGACTGGCTGCCGATTTGCTTCTCGTTTTGGAGAAGCTCCTTGTAAAAATGTTTGTGGTGCCAAATGATAAACCAATAACTGAGAAGGGAGCTCACTATCTAAGCACACCAGGAACTATACTTTCAAGACTTGTGCAACATCTGTGGTATCAGGTTCCTTTTTTTGGTTGTTGTCTGGCATTATTTTTTCCCCCACTCTCTATTCTCCTCCTTCCAACTTTCATTTAACACAGAGAATATAGGGATTAAAATGCTGTAGGTTGAATATTCATTTACAAGCTCTCCAATAGTGTAACTAGAATGACAGAAGTATAATAATAAGAATTAGAACTAGTAATAATATAATTTAGAAATACTATCACTCTTCTGTTTCAGGATGGAGGATATTCTTCCAAAATCTTCCTTCTAAATTTGGCTTTGAATGGCACAAATGAAACCAAAATAATGCATGATAGACCAATATCTTGGGTTTCCCATGTACGAGGGTTCTGCTTGTCAATTATTGACCGGCGAAAGTCTTTATTACCTCTCACACATTTTCAGGAAGTATTCTTGACTGGTATGAGACGCTAGCCTATGGGAATGGAGTTATTTGGCATTGTTTTGTTAGAAGGATGCAAGAGATTGATGTTATTTCAATGTATGCTTTTGCAGAGATGCCCTTGTTACTCGGTGCTGTTGTTGGTGTTTTGTTGATTCATCCATCAATGGGGGCTGCTGCTGTTGATACTTTGTCTTCTATTGCCATTATGGATCCCAGATTGGGAGTTCCTTTGTTGCTAACCATTATGTTTTACAGCAATATATTCACAAGAAAAGATGTTGCTAGCCATGATATGTTGGTAATTTCTCCCTTCTTCACTGGCACTTATTGCTCGACATACTGTTCATTTGTCTCGATTATTTGTCAGTATGGTCCTTTATTTGGCTCTCTCTCTCTCTCTTTCTCACACACGCACACACATTTTAAAACTGTTGTTGCAGCTAAAAATCTTGGAAATGCTGCCATCACTTGCTTCACATTCAGCAATGATTCCACTGGTAGTTCAAACTCTCTTGCCGATGCTTAACAAAGATGCAAAAGTGTGAGTACTCGATTAGATATTGAGAATAAATATTACTATTGTCGTAGTTTTGCTGTATGATATCTCATATCTGTTTATCTAGCATAGCAATAATGTTGTGCCATTGATGTCCCTTTTGACAATAAGTATCCAAGAGTTGGTCCCAGTGATTGAAATTTGAGCTTCTAATTCTATACATACTTAGTTGAAAAAAGGGACCACAATGACATTGAAATACAATTTGTTTCATGAATAGTTTCTGCTATTCCTTTGTATAAATTAGAACTCTTACTACGTTCAATTACTCATTCCATGCAATTCAGGTTTTTATATTATTCTTTTTAAAAAAATTATGCAGCTCGCTATATGCTACAGCAACTCGATTACTGTGTCGAACCTGGGAGATCAATGATCGAGCTTTTCCAAGTTTGCAAGTAAGTTTCTAATCCAGTCTACACTGTCAATACTTCAGGCAGAGACAACTCTTTTAGTCCAAAAGAAATGGAACTGGTAGCATAATGAGTTAAACTTGTATTTGCAAGGTTGAACAAATTGAATTATTAGTTCCATTGACTAACTCTATTATTTATGGAGACTGCATTTTCCAGAGTCCACAATTCAGATTCAAAGGGCTCTTGCACAAAGTAGTATATTGGATATAAAATTGTCACTATACTATCCCTTTTGTTTCTTTGAAGCTTACTCTATCAAAATTACCTTAATTTATTTTATATTTTCTCCATGTTTAGGGTGTTTTGCTTCCCAAAGGATTCACTGATTTCATGTCAGAGAGAGCTATCTGTATAAGCATGGCTGCTTCCATTCGAGATATTTGCTATAAAAGCCCTGATAGGGGTGTTGACCTTATCTTGTCTGTTTCGGTATGCCCTGCCTGTATATTGTTTTCTTGATTCTAACCTTCAATGCATGCTTTCTGGCAATCATGGTCTTATGTTCAAATATACAGACTTGCATTGAGAACCCAGATCCTGTAATTAAAGTTCTTGGTTTGCAAGGACTTGCCCACCTTTGTGAAGCAGATGTGATCGGTACTGTCAACTTTGTCTTTGAATTAGATCTTCTGGAATAATACAGTATCAAGACGTATTAAAGCATTTTAATGGGATATGCTGTGTTGTTGATTTAGATTTTTACACTGCATGGGGTGTCATTGCCAAGCATGTTTCAGGATACCATTCTGATCCTGTTCTTGCACATAGGTAAGCATGTCTAAGGTTCTGAGCATATGCTTGTATTTTTTTGACTTGTACTATACCAGTGATGGGGGTATTTTTATTTTTATTTTTTTCCGAAAATAGTTGACAGGCTAAACAGAATAGTTTTTACCCTGGGCTTTTGCATCCCAACTCTTATCAAGTAGCATTGACAAATTTGGTTCTGTCTACTATTGGAAACCTTGTTCTTCTTTTAGCTACTAGATTTGCATTAGAATGGTATTTCAAATTAATTCTATTTTCCCTCTTGAATTTCATGTTAAATTGTAATCCTTTTGTCTCAACAGAGAACACTTCCTCATAATTTGCTGTCTTTGCAGCATTTGCTTTCTTTTAAGGTGGGGTGCAATGGATGCAGAAGCCTATCCAGAAGCATCAAAGAGTGTGGTGCAAATTATTTGGGGCGTAGCTACCTCTAGTCAGGAGGCCCAGTGGGCTAAAGCTAGAGTTTCAGCCCTGGAAGCTCTTAGCCAATATGAAGTATACTTTGCCTGGTTCTGAATGTATGAAATGTTGTTATTTTAGGAGTTATACTTTCTCCATTAATATTGTTATATTACCATTTTCCAGGTGTCACAGCTTGAAAAAAGTATTGCAGATTTTAAGAAAAGAACTTTGGAGCTGTTTGTTTCTGAGACCTGTCCCAAAATACTGAAGGCCATGGAGGATTTTCAAGTCAAGATAATTACACATGAGCACATGTAAAACATCATATCATACAATACCTTTATTAATCTGATGAATGGATAATATGATTAACTTCATTAAAATTGTGTTTTTTTGTTTTAGAAATCGCCGACGATTGGTCAAGGAGAAAAGAGTTTCAGGAAGTAAGATTGAGAAATTGGTGGATGTACTTCCGCAGGTTATATTCTCTTCAGGTATGGCAGTATTAGCTTTCCATTTTTGTCTTCTTCTTAATAAGAATTCCATGGCATGCTTACTAAGAAGATCCAAAAAGGGGTTAAAAAGGAGTTAAAATTCCTAAATGGTGTTCCTTTTTCTTTTCCCTGTGACTTTTACGTTTGCATTTTTAGTTCAGAAGATAATTAGAAATAAATGTATTTTGAATTTCCTGAAATCTAAACGGAGTACTAGAGTGGTTGTAGCTAAGTTGACAAGAAATGACAATGCAGAAAAAAGGGGTCAATATTTCCTTTAGTGCGGTGGCAGAAAATTTGCTACTTTATATTTTGGGCAAAGTATTATTTTTGTTCCAAATGTTTGGAATAAGTATCAATGTTGTCCCTAATATTCTTAGTCCTAATTGTGTCTTAAACATTTCAAAAGTGATTCAATGTTTATCATCACCATTAACTCTGACAAAAATTACTAAGTGATGACATATATTATTAGGGGTGAGCACGGATAGCGGGTACCCAATTACCCGTCCGAACTCGAACCGAACCAATTAAATTGGTTCTGGAACCAATGGGTAATCGGGTCTAATCCGAACCAAACCAATGGCTCTCTCTAGTAATTGGTTTGGGTAACGGTTCTGGAGGTGCGGAACTCGAACCAACCCGTAGACCCGATCATGTATTAATTAAACAAAAAAAATTTAAAATATATATGTCTTTTAATGATTTTGAGTTTCTCTCTATTGCACTTTTGTATTTAGATTTTAATGTGTTTGGTATTTAACATTTTTGGATTTTAATGTGTTTAGTGTTTAATATGTTTGGATTTTAATGTGTTTAATTTTTAATGTGTTTGGTGTTTAACATGTTTGGATTATTTCTATTAAGGAAAAGTATAGGTAGACAATGAAAATACTAAACAATGTGAACAATGGATATATCGGATTTTCATTTTACTAGGTGTGCGGATGGTTATTCTAATATTAAGATTTAGGTGGGTAATTTGGAGGTGTAGTGTGTTTTGATTTGATTGGTGGTTGTTCATGTTGTTCAAGAAAGTTATTGGTTACCTAGCATAACCCATCTATTAATTTTACATGTTTATTGTATTTACAGAATTTTTTAGATAAAAATTGTTTTTTTTTTTATGAATTTTTGTTTCATCAGGTACCCAATTACCCGAATCGAACCAATCCGTTATTAATCGGTTTTATTTAGTTCGGTACATACACCAAAAAAATCCAAACTAAAACGAACCAATTACAATTCAATTGGTTCGGTTCTAATTTAACCTAATTTAACCCTAAACCCGAACCAACCCGACCCGTGCTCACCCTTATATATTATTAAATGTTGCATGTGGCAAACTCTAATGATATAACAACAGTAAATAATTTTTTTAGAAAAGTTAAAAAACAATAAAATTAAAAAAGAAAAATTAAATTATAAAAGATTAATAATATTATGGGTTTTTTCCTCATTGCCAATCGTCATCGTGCTATATAACCCCATATTCTTCTCTGCTAAATTGCTGAATGGGGTTTGAGAAGGTATATATTCTCTGGTAGTATTCTTGATGTGGTTAAAAATGGGAATAATATTGAGTCACTTTTGAAATGTTTGAGACAAAATTAATACTTTACCCTTTGGTGTTTATGGGTTAGGTGAAACCGGGTTTGATATGACCTAGACCCGGTCCGAAATATACACCGGGCTTATTTGTTAGACCCGAACCCGGCCCTAGACCCGATGAAACCTACACACTTTTGGGCCACGATTATACCGGATAAAAACCGGGTCAAAACTGAGCAGTTAACATTACATTACCTTGATACCTTCTTGTAAGCTAGCATGTGAAAATATCCAAATTTCCAAGACTCCAACCATTATTTGACATGGTAAAATTCACTTTGAAAAATATAACAAAAACTAACCCTTCTCTAAAATTAAAGCATAGCCACAATCAATACTAATATTGTCTAATAACACCAAATATTTAAATCAATACAAATAACACAATATTATGCATTAGTCTAAAGTCGTGCATTTTAAACATAAAACATTAACTATAATGACTAATAACACAAAATATTAAGGTTTACAATACTTAAATACCACATAAGAATAGCCATCATCCATTATTAATAACACAATATTAATTGTGTGTGATGACTGGGCCAAGATCGGATGACCCGAACCATGGCCCGGACCCGACCCAAAATAATGACCGGATTTATTTTTGAGATCCTTACCCGACCCTAGACCTGGTGAAATCACACCAAATTAGCCCTTAAAATGTTCGGAGCTGGGCTGGATCTACGGGCCGGGTCGGGCCATGCACACCCCTGGTCTAATGTATTAATTTGGTCCTTGTTTGAATATGCTCCGACACAGACTTCCGATTTGCAGGTAACACTAGTGAAGCTAGAAAATTGCCTGGTGCAGCTTTGTTATCTTTTTCTTTTACTCCTAAAGACGTGAAAGCCTATCAGGAATCAAAAGTAAGATACCAAAAGATTAGCTATATTTTTTTAGAATTGGCTTCACTTTTAGTCTGATATCATAAGTATTCAGAGGCTAAGAGATGTACATGCTGCGTATGGAAATGCTCTAGTGGAAATGGCTTCTTCTCTTCAGCTCTCAAGAAATATCATGCTTGCACTTATGGCACTGCAATCGTGGAAAGGCTTTGTGCGACGTTGGATGAAGGCTTACATTGCGTCCTATGATACAAAAGCACAGGCTGTCCTAGATAAAACGTCTAAAGCTGCCAGTGATATTTTAAAGGTTTAGCTTAATGTTGTTATGGATATCCTGTTTGCTCTATATGCAAGTTTTACACAAATTTATCTTATTACATGTTCTTTTCTGTTTTTTATTTTGTGCAGAGAATGATGGCACTAGCAGATGAAGCTATACCTAGAGCTGCTGAAAATATTGCACTGGCTATTGGTGCACTCTGTGTGGTGAGAAACTTTCCATAGTTATGCACACTTTTCCTTTCCCCTCAAGTTTTGCTCCACTGCTGCCTGTTGGCATCTCAATAAGCCATTGGTAGGATTATCAAACTTCTGATTATGTGGGTATTAACAATGACTTAAATTTTGCTATATAAATGATCATTTGCAGTGATTGAATTATTTGGATTTAACTTATTTGTATACAATAAATTAAAAAAAAAAAAATCCCACAAAAAATTATTGCCTATAAAATAATCACAAACCATTAAAGAAATGGCAAGTCTTGTGTGATAAGCACCAGATTGTTATGAGATTTGGCCTTTCTATTTCAGGTTTTGCCTCCATCTGTTCATACTGTTAAATCTGCTGCTTCAAAGTTTCTCTTGGAGTGGTTGCTTCAGCATGAACATGAACACCGTCAATGGTCTGCTGGAATTTCTGTTGGATTTATCTCAAGTTGCCTTCATGTAACTGATCATAAACAGAGATATCATAACATCACAGGACTTCTTGAGGTGCTTTTTCCCCCCATTCTTGTTTGAGTAAGTTGAAGTGTTTGAATATGTTATATTATCAAATGTATAGGGAATCAGCCTCTTTACAGAGGAATTACAGAAATAGAAATAACTAGAAAATAGGAAAGAAGGAAAAAATACTAGCCTAAAATAAAAGAAAAATTTCTAATTATAAAATCCCTAAAATTAAGCTAAACCAAAAAAGGAAAAGATTTATAATTAATTTTATTTACATAAAAGATTCATGAAAGGAATTAGGAATTTGATTTTGATTTGATCTAGTCAACACTCCCCCTCAAGCTGGCTTGAAGATATCATTCATTGACATCTTGCTTATTATATGCTATCAAAAGTCTTCTTGGGTAATCCTTTAGTTAGAACATCTGCTAATTGTTCCGTGGTTAGAATATATGAGATGCAAATCTATCCTCTCTCAATCTTTTCCCTGATAAAATGCTTGTCAACTTCAACATGTTTAGTTCTATCATGCAAGACTGGATTATGAGAAATGGAAATTGCAGATTTGTTGTCACAATACAACCCAATTGGTGGAGAAATGGAAACTGTTAGTTCTTGTAGGATTTTCTCTACCCATAGTGCTTCACATATTCCATGAGCCACTGTTCTAAACTCAGCTTCTGCATTACTTCGTGCCACAACACTCTGTTTTTTACTCCTCCAACTAACCAAGTTTCCGCCAACAAAAGTACAATATCCAGATGTTGACCTTCTATCCATGACATTCCCAGCCCAATCCACATTTGTATAAGCTTCTACTTGAAAATGTCCATGCTTTTTGTAGAGTAACCCTTTTCCAGACGACCCTTTCAAGTACCTTAGGATTCTAAAGACAGCATCCATATGTTCTTGACTAGGTGAATGCATAAACTGGCTTACCATGCCCACAGCAAAGGCTATATCCGGGCGTGCATGGGATAAATAGATTAGCCTCCCTACCAACCGTTGATATCTTCCTTTGTCCATTACATTTTCTAGTTCAGCTGGCTTCAATTTTAGGTTAGGCTCTATAGGTGTTTTAGCAGCTTTACAACCAAGTAATCTCGTCTCTTTTAAAAGATCTAGGATGTACTTTTGTTGGTTCATAAAAATGCCTTCCTTAGACCTTGCAAATTCAATTCCAAGGAAGTATTTTAATGAGGTTCTTTGATTTCAAATGCTTTGGCAAGCTTCTCCTTCAAGTCTTTTAGCTCCAAAAAATCATCACCTGTCAGAATAATGCCATCCACATATACAATTAAGATGACAGTTTTATTAGCTGCTGAATGTTTATAGAAAAGTGTATGGTCAGCTTGGCTTTGAGTATAACCAAGTCCCTTCACCACCATTCCAAGTCGTTCAAACCAAGCTCTTGGGGATTGTTTCATCCATAGAGAGATTTCTTTAGTTTGCACACTTTATTCCTCCCTAGTTCAGTCTCAAATCCAGGTGGAAGTTTCATGAACACCTCTTCCTCTAGCTCCCCATTCAGGAAAGCATTCTTTATATCCAATTGATGTAAATGCCAATTGTAATTCGCAGCAAGAGATAAGAGAATCCGCACAGAGCTGAGTTTGGCAACTGGAGCAAAAGTCTCTCGATAGTCTACTCCATAGGTTTGTGTATATCCCCTAGCTACTAACCTAGCCTTATACCTCTCTATGCTTCCATCAGCGTTGCACTTGATGGTAAAAACCCACCTGCAGCCAACCAATTTTGTATTCTGTGGCAGATCTACAATCTCCCAAGTTTCATTCTTCTTGAGTGCATGCCACTCTTCCAGCACTGCTAATTTCCAGTTGGGATCATGAGATCATCTAGTGCTTCCTCTATGTTCCTAGGCAGCAGGTGCCACTAAGAGTGCATTAGACTCCAAAGAAGTCTGTTCAATCTTGCCTTTCCCCATCATCACAGCTCTACGAGTTTCCTCTCTTCTAACTTTAAGCAAATACTTTTCCAATTGAGGGTAGGATTGCTCTTCCAATAATTCTGCCACGAACTTCATCTAGCTCCACGTTGAGGCCTGCAAGAAACTGGAATATCCTCCCTTCTTCCACTGTTTGTTGGTGGTGTTTGGCATCAGCGGCTGAATTCCACTTGTAGTTATTGAAGTGGTCAAGATCCTGCCACACCCGCTTCAATGTGTGGAAATATTTGGTGACATTGTCACTCCCTTGTTGAATTTCTCTAGCTTTTAGAGTAAGTTCATAAATCTGGGATTTATTCCCAAGATCAGAGTACATCTCCTTGACACTCCCACAATCCTTTGGCAGTGGTATAGTACATGTAGTTACTGCTGATATCCTCCTCCATTGAGTTCACCAGCCATGTCATCACTATAGAATTTTCGGTATCCCACACATTATATTGCGGGTCAGTGATGTTAGGCTGGCTTCGGTCACCGGTGAGATATCCAATCTTCCCTCTTCCACGGATATACATCTGAACTGATTGAGATCACCTAAGGTAGTTTGACCCATTGAGTCGAAATGTGGTGATCTGAACTGAATGGGAGTCACCACTAACTAGTATCCGTTGCTCAGATTTGAAATCTGATGGAGTAGGAGTGGTGTTCTCCTTCTGTTCAGGATTAATGACTGAGGAACTATCAGCCATAGCTATAAATCAGAGGCTAAGTGCAGAGATCCTGCTCTGATACCAAGCTGAAGTGTTTGAATATGTTATATTATCAAATGTACAGGGAATCAGCCTCTCTATAGAAGAATTACAGAAATAGAAATAACTAGAAAATAGGAAAGAAGGAAAAAATACTAGCCTAAAATAAAAGAAAGATTTCTAATTATAAAATCCCTAAAATTAAGCTAAAACCAAAAAAGGAAAAGATTTATAATTAATTCTATTTACATAAAAGATTCATGAAAGGAATTAGGAATTTGATTTTGATTTGATCTAGTCAATAGAGTATTTCTATTGTATTATTATTTTCTCTTTCTGGAAAAAAAAAAGGTTGTGTTTAAGAAAATATTTTTGGAAACAAAATCTATTCTAATACGAAAAGAATAGCAGTTTTAGGTTAAGAATGCTATAAATATGTTAGATGTAATGCAAGTGTTTGCAGCAGAGTCTTTTAACTCCACCTTCTCCCTTGTCTTTGCTTTGTGATTCAAATAAAAACTTCATGGCGAAAAGAATTCAAACCTGTATGACATTATACACATGCTGTAGCATACTTGGGGTCCTGTTCACCTTTGTAGTAGGGCAAGGGTGCATGAATAGGGAGTTGAAGAACACCATTGGATATATGTGCTGTGTAGTAAGAGAGGCTAAAAAATGCAGTTTTTCTAAGGGGTCCCATCATTTTTTCCAAGCTAGGTCCAAATCACATGGATGAGTTTTGAGGGTTGATTGAAGACAGGAGGTGATGATGTGTAAAAAAACTTGTCACTGATGTGGTAGTTGACTTCTGTATTGATTCGACAGCTTTCTTATGAGTTACGAGGTTGTATTTAGAAGTGTAGTTGTACACATACTTACACTCTTCCAGAGGGATAATTTAAAAAAAAAAAAATCTGCTTTTTTCCAGGTCCTTTTTGCTAGCAGAAGTTCCCTTGTAAAAGGGGCATGTGGTGTTGGATTGGGTTTATCATGCCAAGATCTTCTTACCAGGGTTGAAGCTGCTGATAACTCCACTGTTGAAAACGAAGCTAACATGGTTCCAGAATCTGAGTTGCTAGGAAAAATTGTTACAGCCTTAGCTACAGTGATACGTGAAGGAACTCGATCTTTGTCTGTTGTTTTGGACAGTCTATGCTCATGCTTTCCACCTGGTTCACATAAGGTGAATGCTAAGGTACTTGAACAATCATTTAGTAACAGTGATGATTTTGAAGAAGATATATGGGGTGTTGCTGGTCTGGTTCTTGGTTTGGCTACTTCCATTAGTGCAGTATACAGAGCTGGAAATTTAGAAGCTGTTCTCAAGATTAAAAGCTTGGTATTATCATGGCTTCCATATGTGAATTCATTAGTTCTGAAGACTAGTTCCCATGGGGAAGAATCTGTGATTGTTTTAGCACTAGGGTCCTGTCTTGCACTTCCCACAATAGTTGCTTTTTGCCAGAGAATGGAATTGATGGATGATACTGAGTTGGACCAAATTGTGGTTGGCTTTAAAGAGTTTATTTCTGACTTAATCTCTGTGAAGAAGTCTGGCATTTTGCACCAGAATTTAATGATGGCATCATGTGTTGGAGCAGGGACGGTGCTTTCTTGTATACTTAATGAAGGCGTTCACCCTGTTGAGGCCGAAAACATTAAAGGTTTGCTGGAACTGTTCAGGAAATGTTACTCCAACCCTTTCCCTTTTCTGGTCCATCTTGGTGGTATGCTAGGAGTTGTTAATGCTATGGGAGCTGGCGTAGGGATTTTGGTCCATGTGGATTTTCCAAATTACACCAAGCAAACTGATTATCAGAAGAAGGTAATTTACTAGCTGCTATCTTTCCCACATATTTGTTAATATTTGGTTTTGTTCTTTGTTTCATATCTTAACATCTCTCCATGTTAACAACAGGATTCGTCTTTTGTTGTGGGTCCTCTTCTAATGAGTTCTGTTGTTGAACCATACTTAACATCTTTGGTGCAAGAAATTTTTCTCGTGGCACAACATTCTGATAATCATCAGCTACAACAATATGCTTCCTGGGTACTTGGCTTCCTTCGACATCATTTATGGTCCAAGGAACATTTGGGTATTGAAAGTGATAATAATGTAGCGGAAACTACTTCAAAATCTGTTTCTCAAAGTGTTTCTGAGGACAATGTGGTTTGGAAACTCAGTTCGTGGCTTATGGATTTCAAATACACTGTGGTAGATCTCTTACCTTTATTTTTGCAAATTATTCTGGAGTTCTTAATCTTTGACATATGCAATTCCTTCTTCAGATTTTGTAAACTATGTCATTTATTTCTAGTCCAATTAATCATTCACTTGAAGGTAGTTTTGGGTTCGAAGTTATAGTTTGTGTAAAAAATCATGTGGCATTTCACAGAATTAGCTCAAATTATTCACAAATGATATGTTCAAACTGAATTGTTTTTCCTCCATTTGATGTGAAATAGCCATGATAACATCATTGAATGCCAATCCATTGTGATAACTGTATCTGATCATTCTATTTTACTTTTCATTCCAGATTTAGGTAAGGACTCTTTATATTTGATAGACTTGCAACATACATGTTCATTTCTTCTGATTGTTCTCATTTTTTTTTTCGTTATCTATTCTCAGCCAGGTACTATTGTACATGTTGTTACAGTTGTTGCTGTATTAAGGTGCCTTTCTAGAGCTCCCAGATTGCCTAGTTTGGATTGGGGAGCAATTATCAGGCGTTGTATGAGATACGAGGCCAAAGTTGTCGAATTGTTGCAAGCAGATTCTGCTTTTGAGATGGGTACTCTTAGGGAGCAATGCGTACAGTTTGCATTAGCTCACGCAAATCAATTTGATTCACTCCTAACTTTTCTTGATGAGCTATCTGATTTCTCTAGGTTCAGGACACTTGAAATAAACCTGCAGTCATGTCTGCTAATTCATCTTGCAGACTTTGTAAAAGTATTTTCAAGCTCCAGGCTTGAAAAGCTTTTTGGTGATGTAAATAATCATTTGTCTTCATTTACCTCGTGTGAAAATTCTGGCAGCTTGTTACGTATTTCATGCTGGAAGGGTCTTTATGAGTGCCTAGATGAAGTTTCTGTGGGCACTTCTGATCACATTTGCCTTGTTGAGAGGTGCATGGAAGTTCTATTTACTTTATTGCCACTTATGCAATCTTCTGGCGGTACAGTGTCAGGGAATGTTAGTTCTGCAGAGGAGTGGGCTGAAGCAGTAAGTTGCTTAGGGAGGGCTCCACAGAGTTGGTTATTGGATTTTCTGAAGGTATGGATACATGAACTGTCTCTTTATCAGCTTTTCCTTTTGAGAATATTATTTACTGTTTCATGCTGATGTTTTGCAGTTAGTTCAGCTGCTTTTGCACTAAGTTTAGTGACATTAAGCTTATAATATATCAAAGGTCTGTTTGAACTTGTGACCTAAGCAATCATTTACAAACACAGGTTTCATATGAGGAGTTTGTTCATGGTGCTGTCCAATCCGTTGATGTGCGAAAGAAGGTCCTTATGAAGATCAAGCTAGTGAAGAGTCATTCCCTTGCACTTGTTGAACTTGGAAAAATGAAATCATATGTATTAAACTCCAAAATCCAAGGTAAGTTTTCTGCTATGGGACCCAATGTTAACACTTTCTAGAGCACAGGAAAACAGATCAATTTAGGGTTAAGCAGTTAATGGTTCTTAATTGAGTTAGAATTGCTACTTTTATTTGGAACTTGGAGGCATGTTAAGCTTGGATGTGTTCATTTTAAATGTCAATGCTAAAATTTCATATTTTGCAGGATTCTGGGATGTACTCGTTGAAATTGCAGCAGCTTTGCAGCATGCAGATCGAAGTATTAAAAGACAGTGGCTTATTGACACAGTTGAAATTAGCTGCATATCTAGTTTTCCTTCCACGGTAGGATTTGATAGTCAATGCTAATGTCTTCAGAAATTAACGTATTTTTGCGATCATAGGTTTGATATTTTTGTTTTTAAAATTATACTTAATTGTAGAACAAAATGTTGTTGAAATTGTACAAGTTGAATTTGTTGTGATTCTTATTCCATTTACAATAAATCTCCTTATTTACTCTGCAGGCATTTCAGTTTCTTGGTTTGCTATCTGCCACCTGCTGCAAATATATGCCCTTTATGATCGTTGACCAACAAACGGTGCTGAACGATCTACCAGTCATCCTTGTGTCTCTTCTTGATGACAAGAGCTGGGATGTTGTTGCAGAAACAGTTGTTTCCCATCTCTTTTTGTCAGCAGAACGCATATACCAATGGACAATTCAGATAGCAGATGGTTCCTATGTTCCTGGTTCGCAATCCATTGATGAGAGTGAGAATCAAGGCGCTGATTCTCTACTGCAAGTGGTGCATCATACTTGTGTACTACTTAAAGGCTACTTGCCATTAGAAAAGCAGGTTCGGCTCGCCAGCATGGTTATCCCGAGATGGGAACTACATTCTTGAAGATGACAGGAATATCCTGAAGCTAAAAATGAAGTGTGTTCTTTGTAAATAATTTGCGTAAAGGAACACAACAGCATATGGCACAATGTTCTTTGCATGAGAATTTGCACCATTCCATTGTGCTTTTTTCTCAAGGTTAAACTCATAACAAGCTCACAAGATTGTGTCTTTAAATCGAGTTTTAATCTTTAAGATTCAAATTTACTTCCATGGTTTAGGTGAACTCTGGAGTTTGATAGAGGACAGTATTGGGTGGAAGTCAACCGTCTCAGATGTTTCTTGCAAAGCAAACAGCTGATTATGTACAGTTTTGGTTTTCCAATGTACTAAAGCTAACCAGAATGCATGTTGTACCATTCCTTGTTTCTATACAAGCATGCTGTACATTGTAAGATTTGGATGCAATGGTTAAAATTCTAGATGTTAGTATATTTTACATTCATCTTTTACATTGTTTGTCGGGGTTGAATTTAAGTTTTGAACTTGATGGAATGAATATGTAGTAGAGATTCAGATGCTAAGGTCTCTGCGGATGGGTCACCTGCACGGCTGCGTTGTCACTTGTTCATGGGTTGCCATTATTAGAGTTACGTTAAGATTTCTCCTTTACTGCCACTAGAAGATAATGATAATAGGAACTAGTAATTTTAACCATTTTTCCATCTTATTGATACTAAAGGGAATAATAAACTTATGTTCGAACCAAAATCATTAAAAGTGAATTTTAAAAGGGAACGTAATTTTTTACGATATTTAAAAATTCTTTTGTTCAAATAATTTGTTTGGATCTAAAAAAGTTTACTTAAATAAAAATACAATATTGCATGAATATCATAAAATAAGAATGGTTAGTTGGTTACGTCCGTGTAAATTCTTTTATTGTATATGAATCGGGGTTTAAAACAAGAAAATGAAAATGTAAATCTCTAAATGGTTTTGGTTTAAATGGGAAAATGGCATAAATCGTGGGTTTTGTTCTAAAATCTTAGTTCAACCAGAAAAGCAATAAATATTGGTTTTATTAGATATGCCTCAATGGTGAAGGTATATTTATGTTTGAAGTGTTTAAGTTAAATTTAATCCAATTATAATTGGTAAATTAATTTTTTAGGAAAAGATATTATGACAATGTATCAAGATCGTAAACAAGGGTGGTTTTTTACTTAAATTACATTTTATAAATATCAAATTAGTTGTTTTTTTATTTTTCTACTTGTTTTATTTATTTCAATGACAATTTTCACCACTCAAACATGGGCTCATATTTTGTAGAAACTATTTATTTCTACAATGCAGAAAATATCATGAACAAATATTAACCAAAAAAATATGGAAAAAGGAGAAGGAGAAAATCCTATAAATGATTTTTTAATGGTGTTATATATCTAGGTATTAAACATGTTAGGTGTATACTAAAATCAACTATCAAAATAAACCACTAATATAATATACATATTAAAATACAAAATACAGATTAAAAATAAATTAAACTACACAATTTTAGTATACAAAGAAATGACATTTGTGTGTGTATATATATACACATATATATCATTCGTCCAAACACACGAATAGATATCTTTATTTTTAACTGATTTGGTTAAACCAAATGGATTTTTATCTGAAAGTTTCGCAATATTTCATTGATTTATGCAATAATGCAATCTATTGTCTCCTCAAATTTATTCTCTCATTCAATTTTTGAGGTTCACTAAAATTGATGTATCTAAGTAAATGCATCTAGATATATCAACTTTTAATAAACAGAACATTTTTTTAATATAAAAAAACAATAATTCGAGAATGAGAGTAAGACTTACATAGAATACAATGGCCAGAATTGAAAATACATATAGTAGCACTTCTGGCTTCTCATTCGACTTCGTTTTAAACTCGGATGATTAACGTTTAATATTATTCAGAAACATAAAAAGTTTATCAGAAAGATTGACGCAAAGAATCAAACGATGAAGGTTCTTTTTCCCTATTGGCCATACGAATAAAAAGGGTGGATGGAATACATCAATGCTCTTTCTATTTTATAAATACTTAAAAAGGGAAGGGTTCCCAAACATTTGTTATGCAACCGTTCGGTGGCTTCTAACATAATTTTGATAATCAAAACTTTGATCCTACAACTGAACTATCCAAAGCTGAGAACATCATTGAACCATTCAACTAATACCACCAAATACATGAAGAGGAGGAGGAGGCAGCCAAAAAAGATGAAATTTACATGTCTCAATAGTTAAAAAGGAACATATGGAAAATTAAAATTTTTCATAAATTGAAAAAATAGGCTCCCGAAAATTATAGTTTCATAGATTTAAAATTTTTACCTCAGCTGTACAAATCTGATAATTAGACCCTCTCAACAGGCATTAGCATCAGGTGATTGCCTGGGGGTACCCTGGAGATCATCTTCACCTTGTTCCATTTCCATATGCTCTGAACTGTTATTGATTTCGGAACTTTTGGGATCATCATCTGATACAATTGGTTCTTGGTTAGCAGAGTTCTCCAATTGTTCTTCAGGATGTTGGTCTTTTTCTAAAGGCTCCTTGGGAGCAGGAGGAGAATGTTCTCTACTACCAGCAGCATTGCTAGAATTACTAGGTGTCAGCCACACAAACTTTAGGTTATGGTCTTTCCAGCATTTTCCATTAATGAATGCTCTCTCGGCTGCACGTCGAGTGGTGAAAATTATCCGTGCCTCTTGTTGGTTACTACCATTGACTTGTGAAGCTTCTAGTTCAACAGTGGAAAGTTCGCCATATGGTAAGAAGTGTTCCTTCAAAATGGCAACCTAACAAAAACGAGTTATACTTATTTCAGCTAAAATATAATAAGTTAAAACTGATTCTGTCCCATATAGAATAGTAATACAGGAACAAGTCCAACACAAAATGACTGTGTGATACACAATAAATGAGTTCTGTTAACCAAGTTCTTATGCACCACAGAAAACTAACGCAAAACCTTTACAACAGCTAAAAAATGACACCCTTCAATTCGAAGGCACTACCCGCATCTACTGTGTTAAAACACAAGAAATACTTAACACTGGTTCATCCTAAGGATGTACGCGACTTGGCATGATGGCATAGCTTAGTCAAAGGTGTTACCAAAATCTTAAAATTTAAGAAGTAAAACCTTTTATGAATGTAAGTGAACACATCTGAAACTCTGAATCCAATATTTGATATTTTCATGCATGAAGATATGTGGAAGTGTTGAACAATAATGTGTAATAGTCAAGTGAATTGTATTACCCACACGCAGGTAAGGAAATCCATTCTAGTAAGTTCAGAAATAGAAGATAGGCAGAGAAACTTACATCTGCTAGACCAGTAGGCAGAGGAGGCATGATTCTGAAAGCAGTGGGACGATTATCCAATTTGTATCTGTTTACAGGCGCAAATGGTTGCATTGGCTGCTTTAGGCCTGTGGGTTCTTGCAATCTCATTGTAGTAATTGGTTTGGGACTTTGAGATACAGTATTGACCAACTGTTTGCTTTTATCAGCAGTTGTCTCTGCATGTGGAGATGCCATACCAGTATCAGCATCAGACAACTGCGAAGAAGCTAGTTTGGCAACATCAGATGCCATGCCAGTTTTGGGTCTCTTGGCAGCTTGCTCGGTTACTACTTCACCCTTGACTCCTGTAGCCTGAAAAAATCAAAGTTTATATTATGAGGAGGAATGATATCAATACAGGAAACAAGATGATAAGATAAAGTAAGAGGAGATATGTAATCATCCTTGAATTGTAAGTCCAATTTTTAATAGTTATGCAAAGGACAAGTCACTAAAAGCCATTTTATTAGTTGCTAGTAATATCCTTGACTTGGACCGAAAATAGAAGGCAGTGTACCTGACACCAAACGGATCACACTACTTACTATAGGTCTATAGCCATTTAAGCTAGCAAAAGCCAAAAAACAATGTGCTTATAACCAATGTATTATTAATTACAAATTAAAGGCAAGGATATTTTAACTTACATGTTTCTCAAGTTTGCTCAATTGGCGTCTGAACTCATTACGCTTTTGATCCAACATTTCCTGCTTTTTGCGCAGTTCTTCCTTTAATTGCTCTAGGTTTTCTAGCTTCTTTTGTATGGGAGGTGGACCCTTGGACCCATCCAAGATGACCGGCTTTGGTTGATCAGATTGCGTTGATAATTCAGCATTAGTCTTTGAAGCATCAGATTGATGTATATCTTTTCCCCTATCAGCGAGAACAGGAATGGATGGAACAAAAGCTGATGCTTGCCCACGGGGAGTTACAATTACACCATTCCCACTTGTGGTACTTTCACTGCGAATGCTATCACGATTAGCCCACCATAGTTTGATAAAACGATTACCCATTACAGCATCTGGGGCCTTCAAAGCAGCTTCAGCTTCTTCTCTCTTGGAGAATTGCACAAAAGCTCGCTCACTGTTCAATGGAATATATATGTCAATAATTTCCCCAAACTTCTTAAAATGGGCAAGAAGTGCCTCCCTTTTGTTGCTTTTCTGAGGTATACCGTTAACAAATAGAGTGCGTAATGCCTTTTGCGAAGGTTTCCGTAAAGTTCGCATGCTTTCAGTTTGTACCTTCATCAAACCATCCAAGGCTTTTGGGTCAGTATCATCTGCTATCATTTGCTTTCCTTGAGAGGAAGCAGTTTGAGCAGCAACTAATTCATCATTATCTTCCTTCAATTGATTCTCAGGATAATGAAGGGGATTCATGGTAGAGTTTGTCTTTTCTTTCATGTCATATCTGTTTTTTGAACCACCAATTCTGGCCCAGACAGATGAACTAGCACCCTGTGAACTGACAGAAGTTCTGGTAGTACCCACTGGACAATCACCATCTGGAACTTCTGATAACCTCATATGATGGTGGGCAGAAGCATCACTAGGAAATGCCTCCGTTTCTTCGATCTTGGATGACTGAAGAGACTCCAGAGCGCCATCATTCCAAAGGGGTTGATCAGGATCATAAACATCGGCTGCTCCACTTGTGCAACCAGAACCTGGATATGCACCATCCAATGGCAAGACATCATCACCAACTCCAGACTTGCTAATTTTTCCAGGTATACATTTGCTGTTCACTATTGTGGTGGAAGCATTTACTGAATGTAGAGATCCTGATCCTGCCGGAGCTCCAATTAGATGTGCACTTGGAAGCGAAACAGGAAGGTTGAACTGTGAAAGACTCTGAAGCAACAATAAATTAACTTCTAGTTTAGCAATGAATTCAACCATATAGAAAAGGAACTATGCAGCATCCAATTCAATGAAGCAACCAACACACACTACAGCAATGATAATGTTAATATATATTGCTGCTCAAACATTAAATGGCTGAATGTTCTGCACATTTGTTCCAAAAAACCCACATAATTTATGTTAACATTTTATCAACAAAAGTTGTCAACATTCAGAATATCTTTTACATTGAGCAATTGAAAAATCATCCCCATACTCCTTGGGGGTTGGGTTGGTTACCAATGGCATACACCCAAAGTGCGAAAAACAAAAATGATATGCTGTGGCACCTGGCGCACTTAACTAAGGTTTGTGTTACTAGTTCAACAAGACATGACATTGCTTTAAAACAGATGCTTGATGCAACAACAACATTTAAGTCAGGATAGCAGGTCCAAATAAAAAAAATCCCCATTCTTCTATATATGGATGAAAAGTAATTTTAATAGAAAGAAATGATAATATAAGGATCACATTCAAGGAGAGAGAAAATCAAGGATGCTAGAGGGCTGCCATTCATGTAGAAATGACCACCCATTAAACAAGTTCGTGGGCAATAAGGAAACCATAACCATGCACGTATCCTGTGCTAACCAAAATTGCATAAGTTGCTGTCCTATGATCACTTTAATCCTTTTGCTTCATTTCACATTTATAGGATGGCTACTGCTTCAGTCAGATATAATTTGCATACAAGAGTGCACAATTATACACCAAATAATTCCACAAACTATATATTCCCACAAAAATGGCCTAATTGTTTTTCCCCTAATTATAACACCCTCGTAATATGAATAACTGGAACACAATTGTTGTGCAGTAATTCTGAAGTGATTTCACAAGCAATCAGTCAGTCTATTTTATTCAATTATGGAATGACTACAGCAGTTGAAGATTAAACAACTCATTAATAAAACAACAGGAAATATCTTCAAAAAAGTGTACCTGGACATCTTCAATAACAATCCGATTAACACCATGCTCCATTGGGCACATGTCACCTCTAAGGCAAAACCCTCGTTCCTCAAAATCTCTACAACGTTGGCGAGGAATATTCACATTTAGTGATGGATTAATAGGAGGTCTCAGAGCTGCCGGTAAACCCATGGGATGGAGCATATCTAGTCCTCCATTGGGTACTGTTGGAATTAAACCAAACGTGTTCCAGGATGCACTTTGTGCATTTGAAACATTTGGTAATCCTCGCCCAGTATAAAGGCTTGGAGGAATAGAGCCTGGAACCAATTGAGTAGCAACATCAATTGAGCTGAACCTAGGATCCCGATGGTTCCAAAAACCAGATTCTCTACCTCTTCCCCTACCAACACTTGGATCTCCAGTAAAAGGTTGGTTTGCCCGTAGTCTCATGTCCAAAGGTGTTCGAGGACCTGAAGTCAATCCAGGGCGCCTTCTTTCAAACTTAGAATACAACTCTTTATCTGTGGTGGCATCATTGTAAGTTTTCATTGTTTCAAATCCTAGAGATTCATTTTCCCTGAAAGGATGCCGATTCCCAAAATTTTTGTTACGTTTTCTGAACGGCCTGTTATTAACAGGCTCTGAAACATCTCTCTCTGAAGATTGAGAACGAGCTTCCCTCCTCCGATGCTTATGATTCCGATCGTCATCATCATCATCACTAACTTCCTTTTCCTCGGGATCGCTACTTACACAATCAGATGGAACAACAGACTCTGGTTTTGGAGATGAAACTTTCAGCTCCATTAATTCTGTTATAACAAGTTTTATGCTATCCTCTTCCAAAGCCCAACGAGGTATGACCAGCTTATGTTGGCAGGAAGAGTTCCAAAAGAATAAAGGGCCTACATCAATAGAAATTTAGGACAACAAATATGAGCAAGGTTAGAGAATACATTTGTGCATGATATTTGCTATTTATATATGCATTTTGTAGCACGGTCTCCAATCATCTATCCTTGCAATCAGTGATGACCCAAGGAATATGGGGCACAGACAATTCTTGAATTGCACTATTGCAGAAAATTTCCGATGAAAAAGAAATCTATAGTTGCACATTTTAATAAAAATCGAAAGATGAAGCCCTAACAGGGAGTAATATGATCAATACGTCATTTGATATTATTCCTTTAAAGCTCAGGAAGCACCACAAAGAAAGAAATGGTCTTGCCCTAGGAGATCAAATGTTAACTTCATAAAAATAAGCCAAACTGTAAGAAATATTCAATGGATAACAAGCATGAAATTCATTACTTACAGAGTAACCCTACATTCCTAAAAATTGTGCAACAGATTCTACATTACAGTATCATACCATGTATATTAGGAACCAACCATATACGCAGCTACTCAGCATCACCACTCTAAGCAAGCATACATACCATAAGAAAATTATCAACAACTTAAAGCTGCTTGTTAATCACAAATAAA
>NC_029776.3:85239881-85240253 GCF_000817695.3 Arachis duranensis
CCAAAGTGATTCTCCATAGTTTCAAATCCCCCAGAACCCCCTCCCCCCTCTCACCTCTTCTCCAACTACTATTTTGCCCTAACCAAAAATCCCTGCCCCCAAACCCCACGTTTTCTCCCATCCATTTTTCTCCGTCTCTCCTAAACCATCCAATAACACAAACTACACCGTACATCCACCCCGCCCTAGGGTTAATTAATTGTGAAAAATAAAACTATCAAATTACAAATCCCTCCTAAAAAATTTACTGCTGCAAGTAAGAGACTTATCAATTGTTCATATCCATAGGTATCGCACGCACGCAGCAATTTCCTTCTACGATACGAGAGAGACAAAATTCGAAACAATCTATCTTATCCAGAGAATTTTAGA
>NC_029776.3:85240512-85248884 GCF_000817695.3 Arachis duranensis
CACCTTAATCATATGTTTTCCTCATTCTTCTTCTTCCTCTTCTTCTTCTTCTAATTAATTTCTTTTCTCTCTCTTTTCATTAAACATAAAATAATAAATAATAAATAGATTTAATGTAATTATTTTCTTGTGAGCTTGTCCGTCCTTGCATCACAATGTTGAATTCAGTCACTAATTGAATGTTAACCAATTAATCACATCAATAATTAATCAGCTAGGGCACGGATATTTGAGTAGCTAGCTTAAACAAAATATTTTTAAGAATTTAATTTATATGTATTGTTTTTTTCCCCTTACAAATTATTTGGATTTTGATTAATATGTGTAGATTTTGAGTAATTTTGAGTAAAACAAAAAAAAAAATCTGTTGATCCAAACAAATCAGTTTATACTTTTATAGTGCTGGGACTACATCAATTTAAGTTAGGCTAATGCTTTTATCCATAATAATATTACGAGAATATAAATATCAGATGAGTTATACATTTATATAATTTTTTATTTAAATTTATTCAAGTTGTCCCAATAAAAAAATCCAATCCCATTTAAATAAGTGTGTATTACACGCAACCAAACCTCCCAAAATGTTAACATTCATTCACGTTTTGAATATAAAACAACGTTTTTTCTTCAACCTTGAAATCGCTATTGGAGAAGTCCAAATCTCTCTCAAAATTTTTCAAATTTCATTCGTATTCTCTGCGAAAACTGCTTTTACTGAAGAATTGCGAGAAGGTTTCGAAAGGAAGAAGAAAAAAAACAAAAACAAGAACAGAGACTATGAAAGGTATGAAAAAAAAACTACTGTTCGTTTAAAATCTCGCAATCTCGCGTTTCTCCTAATTGGATTTAAAGTTTACTGGATTGAGTTGCTTCATTTAGTAGATCGACTTATTCTGATTCCATTTTTTTTTGCGTAACTAGGGCATACAAATGCAAATGTGTTGTTATTTTTTTTTCTGTGATATATAGCTCTGTTCATTGGAGTTGGTGATTTAGATTCACTTGATTGTTAGTGTGTTCAGTTGAGTTCTTTTGCATGCATAAATGTTTTTCTTGCTGATTGAATGTTTATCACGTTTTATTCAAAACATGAATGGAAATCGGTTCATTGGAGTTGTTGATTTAGATTCATTTGATTGTTAAGTGTTCAGTTGAGTTCTTTTGCATGCAGAAATATTTTTCTTGTTGATTGAATGTTTATCCTATTTTATTCAAAACATGAATGGAGATCGGTTCATTGGAGTTACTGATTTAGATTCAATTGATTATTAAGTGTTTAGTTGAGTTCTTTTGCATGCAGAAATATTTTTCTTGTTGATTGAATGTTTATCACGTTTTATTCAAAACATAAATGGAGATCGGTTCATTGGAGTTGCTTATTTTGATTCACCTGATTATTATGTGTTCAGTTGAGTTCTTTTGCATGCAGAAATATTTTTCTTGCTAATTGAATGTTTAACACGTTTTATTCAAACATGAATGGAGTTCGGTTTATTGGAGTTGGTGATTTTGATTCACTTGATTAAAATATGCATGCTTGTGCTTGTCGGTGTATTGAGTGAAGTATTGACCAAATTTTTTTGTTCTTACAACAAAAATAAAAAGAGGTAATGACCAAATTAGTACCCGAAAGATTAAAACGCTGACATTTCGGTACCTGACTATTGTAATTGACAAAAAGGTACCTAAAAAATTTTAAAAACTGACAAGCGTGTCATGTGCTTGCCGGACCAAAGCTCCGGTGAGGACAATGCTGACCTGGAGGCCGGATTTTGCTGACAAAACATGTTTTATTTGAGTTGTAATTTTCAATTAACTAATTTCTTAGCCTAGGTGGAAATTAAAGTAATTGAAATTGATTTGGCCCCCAAATCAGAGGTCTTTGCCCTAATCCCCAATTAACAAGTGCTATAACTAGTTGGTTACATACTGTGACTTAGTGTTTTACTAGGAGTAAAACTGAAAGGTCAAGTAAAGAGAGAGAGAGAGACGTTGTTCTGTGATCTTGGCGTGAAGAAGAAGGAAAACGAGGAGAGAGACATTGTCGAAGTCCGAGCGTCAAGTGTGAGGGTTTGCTAGTGGCATCATCACAACTCCATTCTTCGTTAGGAAGAAACCTACGAGGAGGTAAGTTCGCCTTCATTCCATCCTCTCATTTACGTGACTTTTGTGGACATCATTATGATCATTTTGATTGTTTTAGTAGTGAGCCATGTTTGTTGTTTGTTTTCTGTGCTTGTAAATCATTTTTTAGATGGATCGTCTTGTTACGTTTGTTTATCATCACATGGGTGCCTTGAAAAGGGGTGGGGACGGTAATGTGATATAGGATGGAGGTTTGGTAACTGAGATACACAAGGTGAATGTGGAGACATGTAATTTATTTTTTGTTGAGGGGTTATTTCTAGACTTGGGTTACCCTAGATACAATGAGGTGTACTGGTTAGAACCTGGTTTAGACTTAGGTAAGGGTCTTAGAGTGCTTAGGACAGATGCTGAAGTGATGAGGATGTGTGAGAGTGCGATGAAGAATGACAACACTGTACACCTATATTTTGATCACCCCATTGATGTGAACCCTGAAATCATAGATGAAAAAGTCGTGTCTGATGGTAGCAGTGATAATGTGGTTGAAGTCAATCCAGGTGGTGATAATGTGAACGATGTTAATGAGAAGGAGAATGAAGGTGTGAAAGAGACCAGAGCTGAGAGTAATGAATTGAATATGGCTTTGAGTGCTGTTGTGAAGGAGACTGTGAAGGAGGTTGTAAATGAGGCCACTGGTGATGTAAAGGAGTCGAACAAAGGTGAGAGTGGTGCAGGGGAAGAAGCTGCTAATGAGGAGAAAGGAACTGAAGGAGCATCAGCTCCACAGATGGATGTTAAGAAGGTTAGAAAGAGGCATCCAAGACCACCACCTAGTGGTTTATCCTGAGAAAGAAGAGCTTCCGAAAATGAGGTTCCTGAGAGTGATACTCGAGAAGCTGAAGCGGTAAATGAACCCACATACGAGACCAATGTTGATGATGTTAATGATCCGAATGAAGGTTCTGATTTTGGAGAACCAGTTGTGGATGAGTTGAGCCAAGAGGAACATGTTATAGAGAATCCAACAAGTAAAGTTCTTTCTTGTTTTTTTTTTTTGTGTTAGAGGCTATGTGAATAAGCATTGCATCAATTCTCATGTATCTCAAATGATTCTGCAACAGATAATGTAACACAAACAACTGAGAGAACCAACACAAGGAGAAATCATCAAAGGCCTCAACCGTCTGGGCAAAGAATTGTACCTGGAAAGGAGGATGAAGCACCAAAGGTAGAGGTGCCTAACCCGAATAGAGAAGATGGTGAAAGTGAACCTGAGATGTACCAATATGAGTCTGAAGAACTCTGTAGCCCTCCTGCATCTGACGATGAAGAGGAACCTGTATTTTCTCAACATAATCCCAACACGCCATATGGGAAAATAACTCTGGAGTTGAATATGGAGTTCGAGACCATGGACCAATTCAAAGCAGCAGTGCAGAAGTATAACATACAAATTGGGAGACAGGTATTCTATCTGAGGAATGAGAAGAAGAGGTGTAGGGTGATTTGCTATGACCCCGACTGCCCTTCGTTGTGCTACTGTGCCAGGACCAACTACCCAGCATCCTTTCAGATAAAGACATTTGTGGACGAACATACGTGTCCCAGAAGCAACAAGAGTAAGTCAGTTAGTTGTTCTTGGGTTGCTGAGGAATTGGTGCCAAAGCTCAGAATCCATCCCAATATGCTGCAGAGGGAGGCACAAGAGTGGTTTAAAGTGGAGTATGACATATCAGTTAATGAGAGGATGATGTATAGGGCTATGGAGAAGGCCAAAGAAGTTATTGAGGGAACAGAGAAAGATCAATACCTAAGGCTTAGAGACTATCTGAATGAAATCATGAAGGCTAATCCTGGTTCAAGAGCCAACATGGGGACTACTCCACAGCCAGAGGGGTTGCCTAGGTTAAGGAACTTGTACATCTATTTGGCTGCTTGCAAGAATGGATTTAAAGCAGGGTGTAGACCCTTTATAGTTTTGGATGGGACGTTTTTGAAAGGCTACTTTGGAGGGCAATTACTAACTGCTGTTGGTCAGGACACGAACAATCAACTTTTTCCAATAGCGTATGGGGTTGTTGATGTAGAAACTAGGGAAAATTGAAGATTCTTTCTGGAGGAGCTGCACACTGACATAGGGGACTATAATAAGAATGGTTGGTTTTTATGTCGGACCAGCAGAAGGTGATGTGCATTATGACTGTTGTATTTGAATTCTTGTGTGTTTCTAGAAGTAACTTCTCTAATGTCTCCTAATTTATTGTCGTTACCATTCAATGCAGGGATTAATACCAGCATTGCAGGACGTGATGCCGGGTGTCAAGTACAAATTTTGTTGTATGCATATGTGGAGAAATCTGAACAAGAGATGGAAGGATAAGGAACTTAAGGCAGCATTTTGGCAATGTGCAAAAGCAACTACTGATCAAGAATTCAATGATGCACTGGCAACTGTAAAACGGATCAACAAACAAGCATGGGAGTATTTGTCCAAATTTGAACAAGAACAGGGGTCGAGATCTAAGTTTTCAGAATGGCCAAAGGTAGATAGTTTGACAAGCAATAACTGTGAGTCATTTAATTCAACAATTGTGAGTCTGCGGGGGAAGAGCATTTTGACAATGCTTGAGGAGTTTAGGTTCTATATCATGAAGACAATGGCAACTCACAAGGAATCACTAATGGCATACACTGGACAGATAGCCCCTGTACAAGTCAGTAGGCTAGAGAAAGAGAAAAGACAAGCTAACTACTGGGAAGCACAATGGTGTGGTGATGATGAGCACAACCAGTTTGAGGTAACAAAGTGGCAACATAAAGTGAGAGTCAATACACGAGAGAGGACATGCTCATGCAGAAAATGGCAGTTGACTGGACTACCGTGCTGTCATGGTATTGCAGCAATCCAGAGAAAGAATGAGAAGCTTGAAGACTATGTCCATCACAAGCTCACCATCGAGGCATATAATAGGACTTACCAGTTTCACATTAGCAGCATACCGAGTCAAGAGTACTGGAAACATCACGAATGGCTGCCATGTCTGCCCCCTCCATACAAGAGGCCAATTGGCAGACCTACCAAGAAGAGGAGAAAGGATAGCACTGAGGAAAGTTCTGGGAGCCAATACAAGGCCAAGAGAAGATACTGACAGATAACATGCCAAATCTGCAAGATGGTCAGTAATATTAATATCTATTTATTTTACATTTGATTTGCCATTTGTAAATTTGATGAATGCTGATTTACCTTACTTATGTCCTCTTTGTAAGTCTGGACATAATAGCAGAACTTTTCCTGTGAAAGGAACTGGAAGAAGAGCTGAAAAACCATATCTTGATGAGGAAGAAGCTAGGGAGCAAGAAGCTAATTGGGAGGAGACCATGGAGGCTGCACACGCTGCACATGTGGCAGATGAGGAAGCCCTCACTCAAAACCATCCACAAAGTCAGCCTGATAAGGTATACAATGTGATTCATGTTACCTTGTTGTTCCAAACTCTTGGATCTGTTTTCATGAATGGACAAATTGATGCAGAATAACTTGGCTAGTCCAACACATGTTGGGAACACTACAACAAATGTTGCACCCCCTAATGTAGGCACTATACCAGCAGCAACCAACTTGGTCCATCCAACACCTACTTCAGGACCAGCACCAACTCCAAGGAGGAGGGGCAGACCATCTTTTGTAAAGGGCAATCCAGTTTCACCAAGAGGAAGGGGCAGAACCACTCCAACTCAAAATGCATCAGCTGCACCATCACCTCCTGCTCAACCTAGGGTTGTCAGGCCTGATCTTGGGTCTAGCTCCCAAATTCCTGCATCTCCATCCAATGCTGCAGTCCCATGTAGTGGGTCTGGGTCAATGCCACAGGGTCCATTAGTGAGGCCCAATCTTCAGGCCCAACGTACAGCACCATTTAGGCCACCAACTGTGACTAGGGAGACCATGGCAGCAGCAAGTCCAACCATACAGAGCAGGTTCACTGGCTTCATGCTCACCCCATCCTTGAAGAAGAAAAAGCCATCTGGACCACCACCATCAAATCCATCAACAAATGACAAGAACTGAATTGATTTTGATCTTGGGTTTTTTAGTTTCTTGTTAGCTCCTGTTTGGACATAATTTAGTTAACATAAACCCAAGTGCCATTATGGCATGTCAGTGCAAACCAAGTCTTTCTGTGTTTTGCTAATGTCATTTTGGGTCTGTTGCAGCTACTATGAACATAAGTGTCTTTTTGCTAGTCTTATTTTGGGGTCTAAACTTTGTTAGTCTGAATAGTTAATGGTTATAACTTCCTTTTATATCTCCTGGTCTTTTATTGAGATTCTGTTCACAGATCTATTTTACATGGCTTACTATTAATTTGTATATCTTGCTCACATGAGGACAACAATAATTTCTTCACAAATCTGTTCACAGCATATATTAAATCATCTCATTTACAATGACGAGAAGATTACAAAATTCCAAACTGTCATTGTTATACAATTATACTGTGCACTATCTACCTACTTAGCCAAACTAAACATAATCAAAGCCACATTTAACCCAACTAATATACACACAAAAATTAGGCACAACTCAACCCTCTTCAGCTGCTCCTTCATGTCATTCACCACAGATAGTACCATCATCATCCTATCAATTTCCTGGCCATCCCCACAGTTGACATCGATTCTGCTTTTCTTTTTTGCTTCTGATTTGCCCAACATATTACTATTCTCTGAAGAAACTTCTCCTTCCACACATTCCTCTTGTATTTCATCCAACCATTAAAAATATCCACAATGTATTTGTGTGTTCTAGCACAACACGAAAATCTCAAAGATCAGATAACAATCGATAACTACAATTGAATAAGTACAGACGATAGACCAAGAAGGGATATTGCATTAATTCCTTACATATTCATCAAAATTCCAAGCTTACCTTCCACATAGGGCAGCGTAGAAATCATCTATCAGGGTTGCTACTTGTCTTCGACTTCAACGGAACCACTGGAAGGGGACAAAAGCAACAGCCATCGTAACTTTTGTTCACAATACCAGAAGCACCATCCACGTCAAAGCCTTGCATCGATGACTGCCTTATCACCGTTGCAGCTTTTCCACGAGCCCTTGTTATATGCATCTTCCAATTTTGGCTACCCTCCCGCGAGTGAACGAAGAGAGCAGTATTGGGGATTAGGGCAAAGACCTCTGATTTGGGGGCAAATCAATTTCAATTACTTTAATTTCCACCTAGGCTAAGAAATTAGTTAATTGAAAATTATAACTCAAATAAAACATGTTTTGTCAGCAAAATTCGGCCTCCAGGTCAGCATTGTCCTCACCGGAGCTTTGGTCCGGCAAGCACATGGACACGCTTGTCAGTTTTTAAAATTTTTTAGGTACTGGTGGACGAAATTGTGATCACATTAATGTAGTACTCTTTGTTATTGTATGGAATCATTATTATGGCTCTTTGCTATGTGTGGACACAACTCCGTTCAACTTAACCAGCAAGTGTACTGGGTCATCCAAGTAATACCTTACGTGAGTAAGGGTCGATCCCACAGAGATTGTTGGTATGAAGCAAGCTATGGTCACCTTGTAAATCTCAGTTAGGCAGATTAAATGGTTTATGATAAGTTTGAAAATTAATAATAAAAAGAAAATAAAATAAGATAGAAATAGTTATGTAAATTAATAGTGGGAATTTCGGATAGGCATGTGGAGGTGCTGTGCTCCTCTTGAATCTCTACTTTTTTATTACATTCATCCAATTCTTCTTACTCCTTTCCATGGCAAGCTGTATGTAGGGCATCACCGTCATCAATGGTTACTTTTCATCCTCTCGGGAAAATGGTCCCATGCGCTGTCACTGCACGGCTAATCGTCTGGAGGCATCACCCTTGACAATGGCTACATCCCATCGTCTCAGTGAAAATGGTCCAAATGCTCTGTCACAGCACGGCTAATCATCTGTCGGTTCTCAATCAGGTTGGAATAGAATCCATTGATTCTTTTGCGTCTGTCACTAACGCCCAGCCTTCAGGAGTTTGAAGCTCGTCACAGTCATTCAATACCGGAATCTTACTCGGAATACCACAGACAAGGTTAGACTTTCCGGATTTCCATGAATGCCGCCATCTATCTAGCTTATACCACGAAGATTCTATTGGGGAATCTAAGAGATATGCGCCCGGCCTAATGTAGAACGGAAGTGGTTGTCAGTCACGTGCGTTCATAGGTGAGAATGATGATGAGTGTCACGAATCATCACATTCATCAAG
>NC_029776.3:85249009-85250019 GCF_000817695.3 Arachis duranensis
AGAGCTCCACACCCTTAATCTATGGTGTGTAGAAACTCCACCGTTGAAAATACATAAGTGAAAGGTTCAGGCATGGCCGAATGGCCAGCCCCAAAAACATGATCAATAGACTCCTCAGATGAAGAATAAAATAAAACTGAGACCAAAGATGTCTAATACAATAGTAAATTAACCTATTTATACTAGACTAGCTACTAGGGTTTACATGAGTAAGTAATTGATGCATAAATCCACTTTCGAGGCCCACTTGGTGTATGTTTGGGCTGAGCTTGATCTATCCACGAGCTAAGGCTTTTATTGGAGTTGAACGCCAGGTTATAACGTGTTTTGGGCGTTCAACTCCGGGTCGTGACGTGTTTCTGGCGTTTAACTCCAGACAGCAGCATGTACTTGGCGTTGAGCGCCACTTTACGTCGTCAATTCCCAAATAAAGTATGGACTATTATATATTTCTGGAAAGCTCTGGATGTCTACATTCCAACACCGTTGAGAACGTGCCATTTGGAGTTTTGTAGCTCCAGAAAATCTATTTTGAGTGCAGGGAGGTCAGATTCCAACAGCATCAGCAGTCCTTTTGTCATCCTTTTTCAAATTTTTGCTCAAGTCCCTCAATTTCAGCCAGAAATTACCTGAAATCACAGAAAAACACACAAACTTATAGTAAAGTCTAGAAATGTGAATTTAACATAAAAACTAATGAAAACATCCCTGAAAGTAGCTTGAACTTACTAAAAACTACCTAAAAACAATGTCAAAAAGCGTATAAATTATCCGCTCATCACAACACCAAACTTAAATTGTTGCTTGTCCCCAAGCAACTAAAAATCAATTAGGATAAAAAGAAGAGAATATACTATAAATTCTAGAATATCAATGAATATTAATTATAATTAGATGAGCGGGACTTGTAGCTTTTTACTTCTGAACAGTTTTGGCATCTCATTTTTTTCCTTTGAAGTTTAGAATGATTGGCTTCTCTAGGAACTTAGAATTTCGGATAGTGTTATTGA
>NC_029776.3:85251003-85251383 GCF_000817695.3 Arachis duranensis
CAACTTCTACTTCCTCTCCAATCATGATGCTATGAATCATGATGGCCCGATCCACAGTAACTTCAGATCGGTTGCTAGTGGGAATGATGGAGCGTTGAATGAACTCCAACCATCATCTAGCCACAGGCTTGAGGTCCAGTCTTCTTAGTTGAACTGGCTTGCCTTTGGAGTCTCTTTTCCATTGAGCTCCTTCCACACATATGTCCATTAGGACTTGGTGCAACCTTTGATTAAAGTTGACCCTTCTAGTGTAAGGGCGTACATCTCCTTGCATCATGGGCAAGTGGAACGCCAATCTTACATTCTCCGGACTAAAATCTAAGTATTTCCCTCGAACCATTGTGAGATAATTCTTTGGATTCAGGTTCATACTTTGATCA
>NC_029776.3:85251633-85252051 GCF_000817695.3 Arachis duranensis
ATCCATCTCCCATGACTCGGAGGTGGAAGCTTTTGTCTTCCCTTTTCCTTTTCTAGAGGATTCTCTGGCCTTAGGTGCCATTGATGGTAATGGAAAACAAAAAAAGATTATGCTTTGACCACACCAAAATTAAAATATTGCTTGCCCTCGAGCAATGGAAGAAAGAAGAGAAGAAGAAGAAGAAGAAAATATGGAGGAGAAGGGGGAGTGTAGGTTTCGGCCAAGGTATAGAAGAGGGGGTTGTGTTGTGTGAAAATGAAGTGGAATGGAGGGGTTTATATAGGAAAATGGGAGAGGGTAGGTTCGGCCATTGAAGGGTGGGTTTGGGTGGGAAAGTGTTTTTGAATTTTGAAGGTAGGTGGGGTTTATGGGGAAGAGTGGATGGATGTGAGTGGTGAAGAGGTGATGGGAAAGAGAG
>NC_029776.3:85252170-85253705 GCF_000817695.3 Arachis duranensis
TGTGGGGTCCACAGATCCTGAGGTGATCCTGTGGGGTCCACAGATCCTGAGGTGATCTTGTGAGGTCCACAGATCCTGAGGTGTCAAGGAATTCCATCCCTGCACCAAATAGGCATGTAAAATGCCTTTGTACACCATTCTGGCGTTTAAACGCCGAGTGGTGCACATTCTGGGCGCTCAACGCCCATATGTAATATGTTGCTGGTGTTGAACGCCAATTTCATGCTTGTTACTGGCGTTCAGCGCCAGCTTTTCCTCTAGGCACATTCCTGGCATTCAAACGCCAGAATGTTGCTTGTTTCTAGCGTTCAGCGCCAGATTCATGCTCTGTTCTGGCGTTGAACGCCAGCCAGATGCTCCTGACTGGCGTTGAACGCCAGTCTGTGCTTCCTCCAGGGTGTGATTTTTTTCTTCTGCTGTTTTTGATTCTGTTTTTAATTTTTATTATTTTTTCGTGACTCCTCATGATCATGTACCTAATAAAACACAAAATAACAATAAAATAAAATAAAATAAAAATTAGATAAATAAAATTGGGTTGCCTCCCAACAAGCGCTTCTTTAATGTCAATAGCTTGACAGTGGGCTCTCATGGAGCCACAAAGGTGATCAGGTCAATGTTGTATAGTCCCAACACCAAACTTAGAGTTTGGATATGGGGTCTTAACACCAAACTTAGTGTTTGGTTGTGGCCTCCCAACACCAAACTTAGAGTTTGACTGTGGGGGTTCTTCTTGACTCTGAACTGAGAGAAGCTCTTCATGCTTACTCTCTTTTGTCACAGAGGGATGGCCATGTGCCTTAATTACAGAGAGTGGCATAAGATTTATCCCTGACCCCAGATCACATAAAGCCTTTTCAAAGGTCATGGTGCCTATGGTACAAGGTATTAAGAACTTGCCAGGATCTTGTCTCTTTTGAGGTAAAATTTGCTGAATCCAGGTATCTAATTCATTAATGAGCAAGGGAGGTTCACTTTCCCAAGTTTCATTACCAAACAACTTGGCATTCAGCTTCATGATAGCTCCTAAATATTGAGCAACTTGCTCTCCAGTCACATCTTCATCCTCTTCAAAGGAAGAATAGTCTTCAGAGCTCATGAATGGCAGAAGGAGATTTAATGAAATCTCTATGGTCTCTATATGAGCCTCAGATTCCTTTGGATCCTTAATAGGAAACTCCTTCTTGCTTGAGAGACGTCCCAGGAGGTCATCCTCACTAGGATTTTCGTCCTCCTCCTCCCTTGTGCATTCGGCCACATTGATCACATCAATGGCCTTGCACTCTCCTTTTGGATTCTCTTCTGTATTGCTTGGAAGAATACTGGAAGGAGTTTCAATGACTTTCTTACTCAGCTGGCCCACTTGTGCCTCCAGATTTCTGATGGAGGATCTTGTTTCACTCATGAAACTTAAAGTGGCCTTTGACAGATCAGAGACTAGATTGGCTAAATTAGAAGTGTTTTGTTCAGAATTCTCTATCTGTTATTGAGAAGATGATGGATATGGCTTGCTATTGCTCAGCCTATTGCGTCCA
>NC_029776.3:85253905-85277136 GCF_000817695.3 Arachis duranensis
AAGAACTTCTTTCTTCTGAGGTATCCCATTATTCACGGAATTCCTCTCAGAAGTGTACATGAATTGGTTGTTTGTAACCATGTCAATGAGTTCTTGAGCCTCTTCAGGCATTTTCTTTAGGTGAATAGATCCACCTGCAGAATGGTCCAATGACATTTTCGAAAATTCAGATAGGCCATAATAGAATATATCTAATATGGTCCATTCTGAAAACATGTCAAATGGACATCTTTTGGTCAGCTGCTTGTATCTTTCCCAAGCTTCATAGAGGGATTCACCATCTTTTTGTTTGAAGGTTTGAACATCCACTCTCAGCTTGCTCAGCTTTTGAGGAGGAAAGAATTTATCCAAGAAGGCAGTGACCAGCTTCTCCCAGGAGTCCAGGCTATCCTTTGGTTGTGAATCCAACCATATTCTAGCTCTGTCTCTCACAGTAAAAGGGAAAAGCATGAGTCTGTAGACTTCAGGATCAACTCCATTCGTCTTTACAGTCTCACAGATCTGTAAGAACTCAGTTAAAAACTGATAAGGATCTTCAGAAGGAAGTCCATAAAACTTGCAGTTTTGTTGCATTAAGGTAACTAGCTGAGGTTTCAGCTCAAAGTTGTTGGCTCCAATGGCAGGAATGGAGATGCTTCTTCCATCAAATTTGGACGTTGGCTTTGTAAAGTCACCAAGCATTCTCCTTGCATTATTATTATTTTCGGCTGCCATCTCCTTCTCTTGTTCGAAAATTTCTGAAAGGTTACTTCTGGATTGTTGTAATTTAGCTTCTCTTAGTTTCCTCTCAGGTTCTGGATCAGCTGCAACAAGAGTGCCTTTTTCCTTATTCCTGCTCATATGATAGAGAAGAGAAAAAAGAAAAAAAAGAAAGAGGAATCCTCTATGTTACAGTATAGAGATTCCTTTATGTTAGTAGAAAAAGAAAGGGGAGAAGAATGAATAGTCTGTATAAAGAGTAAGGATAGGAGAGGTGAAGAGAAGTGTTAGTAAATAATAATTAAATAGAATAAGAAAAGAGAGGGGAATTTCGAAAATAATTTTGAAAAAGGGGTTAGTAATTTTTGAAAATTAAAGATAAGATGTAATTAAAATTAAAACGTGAAACAATTAGTTAATTAAAAAGAATTTTTGAAAAATGAGTGAGATATTTTCGAAAATTAGAGAGGAAAGAGTAGTTAGGTGGTTTTGAAAAAGATAAGAAACAAACAAAAAGTTACTTAGTTAGTTGAAAAAGATTTTAAAATCAAATTTTAAAAAGATAAGAAGATAAGAAGTTAGATAAATATTTTAAAATCAAATTTTGAAACAGATAAGATATGTTTGAAAAAGATTTAATTTTAAAATTAAAATTAATTACTAACAAGAAACTAAAAGATAAGATTCTATAATTTAAAGATTGAACCTTTCTTAACAAGAAAGTAACAAACTTCAAATTTTTGAACCAATCACATTAATATAGCTAATTTTCGAAAATTTGATATAAAGGTAAGAAAAAGATTTTGAAAAAGATTTTTGAAATTTTCGAAAAATAGAAAAAAATGAAAAGGATATAATTTTTGAAAAAGATTTTGAAAAGATAAGATTTTTAAAATTGAAAATTTGACTTGATTTGTAAGAAACAACTCATTTTGAAAATTTTTGACTAAGTCAACTCAAATTTTCGAAAATTTGGAGAAAAATAAGGAAAAGATATTTTTTTGATTTTTGAATATTTTAATTATGAGAGAGAAAAACATAAAAAAGACCCAAAATATGAAAATTTTGGATCAAACACATAATGCATGCAAGAACACTATGAATGTCAAGATGAACACCAAGAACACTTTGAAGATCATGATGAACATCAAGAACATAATTTTGAAAAATATTTTGATGCAAAGAAAACATGCAAGACACCAAACTTAGAAATTTTTTAATGCTTGGACTCTAACAAACAAAAAATGCATATGAAAAATAACAAATAACACAAAACAAGAAAACATCAAGATCAAACAAGAAGACTTGTCAAGAACAACTTGAAGATCATGAAGAACACCATGAATGCATGGAATTTTCGAAAAATGCAAGAAAAATTTTTAAAGCATGCAATTGACACCAAACTTAAAAATTAACTCAAGACTCAAACAAGAAACACAAAATATTTTTGATTTTTATGATTTTATTAATTTTTTTGGATTTTTATTAATTTTTTCGAAAATAAAGTTTGGAAAAACGAAAAAGAAAAGAAAAATTTTGAAAAAGATTTTTGAAAAGAAGATTACCTAATCTGAGCAACATGATGAACCGTCAGTTGTCCATACTCGAACAATTCCCGGCAACGGCGCCAAAAACTTAGTGGACGAAATTGTGATCACATTAATGTAGTACTCTTTGTTATTGTATGGAATCATTATTATGGCTCTTTGCTATGTGCGGACACAACTCCGTTCAACTTAACCAGCAAGTGTACTGGGTCATCCAAGTAATACCTTACGTGAGTAAGGGTCGATCCCACAGAGATTGTTGGTATGAAGCAAGCTATGGTCACCTTGTAAATCTCAGTTAGGCAGATTAAATGGTTTATGATAAGTTTGAAAATTAATAATAAAAAGAAAATAAAATAGGATAGAAATACTTATGTAAATTAATAGTGGGAATTTCGGATAGGCATGTGGAGGTGCTGTACTCCTCTTGAATCTCTACTTTTTTATTACATTCATCCAATTCTTCTTACTCCTTTCCATGGCAAGTTGTATGTAGGGCATCACCGTCATCAATGGCTACTTTTCATCCTCTCGGGAAAATGGTCCTATGCGCTGTCACTGCACGGCTAGTCGTCTGGAGGCATCACCCTTGTTGAAGGCTACATCCCATCCTCTCAGTGAAAACGTTCCTATGCTCTATCACAGCACGGCTAATCATCTGTCGGTTCTCAATCAGATTGGAATAGAATCCCTTGATTCTTTTGCGTCTGTCACTAACGCCCAGCCTTCAGGAGTTTGAAGCTCGTCACAGTCATTCAATACCCCGCCCGGCCTAATGTAGAACGGAAGTGGTTGTCAGTCACGTGCGTTCATAGGTGAGAATGATGATGAGTGTCACGGATCATCACATTCATCAAGTTAAAGTGCAACGTATATCTTGGAATAAGAATAAAAGAGAATTGAATAGAAGATAATAGTAATTGTATTGAAACTTGAGGTACAGCAGAGCTTCACACCCTTAATCTATGGTGTGTAGAAACTCCACCGTTGAAAATACATAAGTGAAAAGTTCAGGCATGGCCAAATGGCCAGCCCCCAAAACGTGATCAATAGTTTCCTCAGATGAACAATAAAACAAAACTGAGACCAAAGATGTCTAATACAATAGTAAATTAACCTATTTATACTAGACTAGCTACTAGGGTTTACGTGAGTAAGTAATTGATGCATAAATCCACTTCCGGGGCCCACTTGGTGTATGTTTGGGCTGAGCTTGATCTATCCACGAGCTAAGGCTTTTATTGGAGTTGAATGCCAGGTTATAACGTGTTTTGGGCATTCAACTCCGGGTCGTGACGTGTTTCTGGCGTTTAACTCCAGACAGCAGCATGTACTTGGCATTAAGCGCCACTTTACGTCATCAATTCCCTAATAAAGTATAAACTATTATATATTTCTGGAAAGCTCTGGATGTCTAATTTCCAACGCTGTTGAGAACGTGCCATTTGGAGTTCTGTAGCTCCAGAAAATCCATTTTGAGTGCAGGAAGGTCAGATTCCAACAGCATCAGCAGTCCTTTTGTCAGCCTTTTTCAGATTTTTGCTCAAGTCCCTCAATTTCAGCCAGAAATTATCTGAAATCACAGAAAAACACACAAACTCATAGTAAAGTCCAGAAATGTAAATTTAACATAAAAACTAATGAAAACATCCCTGAAAGTAGCTTGAACTTACTAAAAACTACCTAAAAACAATGCCAAAAAGCGTATAAATTATCCGCTCATCAGGTACCTTTTTGTCAATTACAATAGTCAGGTACCGAAATGTCAGTGTTTTAATCTTTCGGGTACTGATTTGGTCATTACCTCAAATAAAAAAGATGATGGTGACAAAAATGCCAAAGTCGCGCTATAACATAAGCATGTATACACATTAAATATATTTATCACCTTTCATTCAAATAAACTCTATTTTGTATTATAAATATATCATAACATACTATTTCAAAACCTTGCAGAAAACTCACGATCTCAAATGCCAGACAAAAGCAATAACGAGGGTGTTCAAGGTAATGAGTTAGCAAAAGAAAGATATTGTTGAAGAAATGAGATTTGGTGCACTAGCAAATGTCCCAGAAATGAACGTCTCTCACAAGTTCTTGAGAGAATTGATTGGTTGCTATGATGACTATTATGGATACATGGACATTCTCTATGGGAGAATATACATAACACCTGACAAGGTAGCAAATGCGCTGGCCATAAATCATGGCGGTAATATACTTTCCAACTTGTGCTTATTTTAGTCCATTAGTTGCTTTATTTTCAGTTCATTTGAGTACAGAAAATAAAACTGAGCCTATTTGACTGATTTGTTGCTCTTAAAATATTGTAGGGGAGGTTTTTCTTAAAAAGTTGAGTATGGCAGACTGAGTGAGGCTGACAAGGAGATAATTAACAGTTTCAAAAGTGCTACATTGGCATCTTTGACAAAATATGTGGTTGATATGAGTGTTCAAGGAGAGGAGAACCGGCAGAAATTCAAGAGGACTTTTGTTGTCTTCGTCAAGAAGTGCTTTTTGCTGCCGACGATAGTGAGCACGGCCTCCCCGATTCATAAGCTGCCTATTCTTCGTGTGGACAACATCTGTCAATGGGATTGAAACCCAAAGACAAGGAAAGAAATAGTCCGTTGACGGCTGCGTCTTGGTTTTTATGATAACATATTTCCATGAATGCAAGTTTCCTCGACTGGATGCACCTAAGACTCCCGGGCCACTGTGGGTGGCCCACTGGACATGGAGTCTTCTGCTCGACCGGATTGCTAAGTAAGCAACTGATGCAATGGTAAATTAAACAAAAAAATTTCTTGAAAATTCGATTCAGATGCTTCTAAAATACTCTGCTAACTAAATAAGTTTGTGTTTTAGGAACTTCTGTACAGAACAGAATTAAGGGAGAGAAAGACAGCAAAAGAGAAGGTGTCCAAATAGTTATTCTGAAGGGGGAAGAGAAGAGAAAGCAGAAGAAATAAAAAAGAAAATTGTTGTTCTGGATTCTTCTTCGAAAGAAGACAATTTTTCTGAATCCAAATTTGAATCTAAATTTGAGAAAACACCGCCAAAGAAAATAACAAGACAACAGAGGCTGGTGAAAAAACAAAAGATTGTTCCGACGGATTCGGAAACCATAAGTGAATCTGAAAACCAAAGCAGTCCGACGGATTTTGAAAGAACAAGTGAATCCGAAAACCAGTAAGTTTGGGAAATGACTATTTTTGGTTCATTACTTTGTTTGTTTGATTGATGTTCATTTGGTTTAGTTTTGCTTCTATTTGCTGAAAATTATTCTTATGCGCTTGTTAAGTTAATTACAACTCTGATATTTGTATCTAATTAAGATAGTTTTTGTGAATCTGAACCTGAGTTTACTTCTTGAAAACTATCTATTTATTTAAATTTTCATCATGTTATTTTAACAAAACTTGGAAAAACATAGACAAAAATAAGAAAACAATCATAGAAGGTGGTTAAAAAATAAAGCAAAAAAAGGAAGCTTGTTCCGACAGATTCGAAGAGCACAAGTGAATCTAAAAACTAGTAAGTTCGGGAATTGATTATTTTTTGTTCATTGATATGTTTGTATGATGTTTATTTGGTTTAGTTTTGCTTTTATTTGCTGAATATTGTTTGTGTGTGCTTGTTAAATAAATTACAATTGTGATATTTGTCTCTAGTATAAATTCGATGTGTTTGTATGTGTCACTGAGAAAAAGAAATCGAAAAAACATCGACAATGAAAAGAAAACAACCAGAGAGGGTTGCCAAAAAACAAACCAAATCAAGGAAGCTTGTTCAAACATATTCAAAAAGAAAAACTAAATCTGAAAGGGAGTAAGTTTCTGAAATGATATTTTCAGTTCATTGATACTTTTATTTTAGGTTTCTTGATACTTATTTTATGAATTTTCAGAGATGAACAAGTAATGGTCAATGCTGCCGAAAAAAGAAGAGAAATAGTGCAGCTATTAAGAGAAAAAAGATCAAAGAGAAAAAATGATGGAGCTCAAAAAACAAATGTTGCTCTGGATGATTTTGACTCGACAGAGGCGCGAAATGATTTATCCGAGATGTAAGATTCCGTTACTTATATCGAGTTCTTTTTTCTGTTTGCTAAATTTTCCTAAAACCTCTTGTAATTCCTCTGGATTTACTGAATAATATTTATTTTTTTGCTTAGACTGACGACTGTAGATTTGGACAGCGAACCTTTACAAACTCAGACGAGCTCCACACCGTCTGTAAATACACCGGCCAATGCCAGGTAAACTCGGTTCATTCTGGGTTTAAGTGAGGTTCATTGGATTCCAAAAACGAATTTGATGTATTTTTAATCGTTTGATTTTAATCTTGGTTGATGATTTTAATTTGGTATCCTTTTTTTATTAGGAAAAATACCTCGAAAACCCTGGTAAAAGTTTTTGGAAGAAAGAAACTCCATCAAAAATAGAGTTTACAAACTCCAACTATGTAAGTTGAAATATTTATGTTAGTCTTTTAGATTTAGGTAATAATTTTTGTTTAATTAATGATACGAAATATGTGTTTAATTGTCAGTAGTACTACACCTGATCCTCAACTCCAACTCATTGCTGTTGGAGGAGAAACTCATTCTAAATCTCTCGATATGTAAGTTTTTCAATGTTGTAGCCTTCGGTTTCTCAATACCTATTTCGGTAATTCAATATTAACTTTTTCGTTGTTTATCTTCCTTAGAGCTCCTATTGTGGTGTCTCTTCCGAGTTCTCTGGTGGAAGAGATAATAAAACATCAAGAGACCTTCACCCATGTCTCTTCCGAGAGTCAAACAAAAGAAGCATCTGTTAATGAGTAAGTTGTGCTTGAAATTCTTTTTATTAGTTTTAATAGTATAGGATATTAATTTCATATCGTTATTGAACTCTTTTCTGTTTAATGCAGTAGCCCTTCGGAAGAACAACAGCAATTGTGCCAATAAGCTCCGGTGACAGGGCAATCGAAAGAAGAAGCACAGCTTGATTTGTAAGTTTTACTGCTTGTTCAAATCTGGGTAATTTCGGTTCATTACCTGGTTTACTTGCGGTTCACTTGAATCCAGAAATCAATTCGATGTGTTCTTTATTGGACTCTCTTCTTTTTGTTACAGCTACCCTCCGGAACCCGAAAAACAGGCCGGCAAGAAATCTTTCCCGAGAAAGACAGAGCCAGAACCTCCGTTGAATGTGTAAGTTTTAATTAATATCATTTTTATTAGCTTTCATGTTATATGATACTGCTTTTTCATTCTTACTTAAAACTTTTGTCTGTCGTCTTGCAGTGCTGCTCCTCTTTGGAACTGGGAAGATGATGCACCTTCCTTCAGCCTTGGGATAAGTCCTCCAACATCTCAACCAACTCCCTGGCTTCTCAATTGACAGTTACGCAACTTGAAGTGCTGGCGGATGCGGTGATGGTTGCTGGAGTGACGGCATCATTGAAATTTGCTTAGGAAACAAGTGCTGAGTCGAGCTTGACCACCTCTGCAGGGTACAAAACTCTGAAAAACGAAAAAAATCATGGAGGAATTGAAGGAGAAGTGTTATCATTGGATGATACATGTAAAGGAAACCAAAGATATTACCAATGAATATGACACCATATTCGTTTTGAACCATGAGGTGCATTTGGATGGGCTTATACATCATTTCTTGTCTCTAATGCCCAGACAAGATGTAGAAAACACGATAAATTCTTTGCCTATTATGTTAACTGAACATAATAGGTGGTCAATGCCGTATATCTCATAACTTTTCTTCATGTAGGTGGTCAATGCCGTGTGTATGATTCTCAACAACAGAAAATATCGCCGGTTTGAGGAAGAAATTTACTGTGTGCCGACGGATATTCTGGTAAGCCAAATTTTTTATTTCACAAGTAATTTACTAGTTCTGATAAATAATTTGGTTCATTTGTGATTTAACTGAGATTCATTTTGCAGAATTTTATGTTGGAAAACCATGACGAGAATTACATTGATCCAAATACCAACAAGGCCTATCGAATCGATATCGATCAATATGCACACTATTGCCATTTTCTTGAGAAAATAAATCTGGCTTTACATCCATTTGTAAGTTGTGATTTCTAAAACTTCTTTGATAATTATGTTGTTTGCTATCATTTAGACTGAAATATTCTATTATTTTCCCAAACTTCAGTTGTTTGTGCCAATTTACAACAGAGGACACTGGTGGTTGTGGATTGTCAATGTCAAGAAGAAGGCATTCTATGTGCTTGATTCTGTCAACTAAAAAAAGATGAAATACCTAACTTAAGAATTAAACTAAACAAATTTGTTGTGAGTTATTTACATCATACATATTTTGCTGTAAATTATTCAAACATGAGTAGAATTCGGTTCATAGGAGTTGGTGATTTATATTCACTTCATCCTTAAGTGTTCAGTTGAGTTCATTTCCATGCAAAAATATTTTTCTTACTGATTGAATGTTTATCACATTTTATTCAAATATGAACAGTGTTCGATTCATTATAGTAGGTGATTTACATTCACTTTATCCTTAAGTGTTCACTTGGGTTCTTTTACATGTAGAAAATATTTTTCTTGCTGATTCAATGTTTATTACATTTTATTCAATCGCTGCTTGTGCTTGTGCCTGATTTTAATTTTTGTATCCTTTCCAGGGATTAATAGTCTTCCAAATGAGGGCCCTTAATGGAGGACGGAAAGGGAGTAGAAGCAGAATATATCAGGCTCAGTGGTCAATGAACAAAGTAAAAATCTTTCTCTGCTATAGTGCTATTTTTAATGTATTTTATTTTGTATACTATTAATCATATTTTACTTATTTCTTGCTTAGCTATGATTGCGTAATATACGTCATGAAATGGCTGAAAACAATTGATCCTCAAAAAATCAAAAAAGAGAAGAGGTATCAATATAAAAACTGGATACAAGTAATTTATAAATTAATAAAATTCGTTTCATTTCTTATTTCAGTTGGGGTCATTTCTTATGTAACTAATTCCTTTCAATTGAATTGTAGGAAGGAATTAATGCCTTTAGGCACAAATATGGTCCAAACATTTTGTTACACAAAATGAACAAAATCAGAGACCAAGTGATTCAGGCATCTGAAGGCATAAAACTCCCGAAGCCATCTGCTGCCCTCTCCAACCCTTTTTGTAAATTCACATTTGGGGATATAGTTAGTAAATAGGCTATAGTTTCTTTGACTGGTTGTAATTAACACTATTTTGTTTAACTTTTTTAAAAAAGCAAACACTACTTCTTTAATGTATATATGTGAATATTAATGTAAATGTTATTAAAAATCTAATGTTAATGAAAAATCTAATGTTAATGTATATATCTGTTGGAACTGTCTTGCTATTATTCTTTTCTAGGTTCACAGTGAATGGATTCAGGATATTTATCAAACATTAAGAGCCCCAAAAACACAAATGAACAGAAATTAATAGACTAGATGAACCGAAAAAGTGCATATATCACTATTGCAGAAAGTTAATTTGGAAAAAATGTTTATATCAGTATTCAGTTTCAAAAACACTTAAACTCTTTGACATAACAAAATAAAGTGACTATTCAATAAACAAAAAAGTGACTATTCAATAAAGAATTTCAAAAAGCTAATTTCAAAAAGCTAATTTCAAAAACAAAAAAAAATGACTATTCAATAAAGACTAACATCAATTAGAAATTAACCCTCCTATAATTTTAATGAACCGAAATTTGCTCATACATGAATGGAAATTTATGTTACTAAAAATTGAAACTCCTATAATCCTCTTTGGGATAATTCATATCCTGTGCATTGTAAAGGTTGGAGCTTGACTGAATCGTTGATCCATTGTCTAAAAGGTTCAACTGCAAAAGACAAAATAAATTGTATATTAGTAAAATGCACAAACGAATTTTTCCCTAATCGAAAGCAAATCGATGTTACCTCGCTTGGAGCTGGCTTTTTCTTTTTCTTTGTGGCGTTTGCAACCTTTTTTTTGTCAAGTTTGATCTAAGTCTGTTCTTGGGGCGGCCTCTTGTCCCCACACATGGCGGGCTTTGAAGGTTGTTCACATCGCTCAATGTCACTTCTTCGTGAGATAACGAACTTTTTCCTTTGCTTTTCGCTTGATATTCTTGTATCTCGGCCATGACATTGTCAAAACCCGGTGCAGAATTCCGGTCAACTCCTCAGACTCTGACGCAAATTTGCAAATATTGTGTGATCGAAACACTAAATCATCAAATCTCTTGCTTCTCGGCTCCAATAGAGGCTCGTGTTGGCTGCACTTGACGTGTGTGTGCGTCCTCTTTATGTTCTTACTCTAGCGTTCCAATATATATTTCGGTGTCACTTTATCTACTCGCTCAAAGCTTAAGATGTTCAAGGAATAGCGGCAAAGTTTGCCCCTTGACTCGAACAGCAGGCACTAACACTTTACTTCTCATGATATTGCGTCGTAGGTGACGAAAAACTTGTTGAATGTGGAGTTAGAAACTTGCTCTACAACTTCGTATGTCGTAAAACCTATGGTGGAATGCATTGATCTTGTGATGCGGTTCACATTTCCTCTGAATTGTGCTTGAACTTTATTGAACTTCTCGTGAGTATACACGTGCTGAAATTGAGCCTCTATTACCGATTTTGTTGTGCACGGTATTCCGGTGTAAAAATCCGCAGCATCAAATTCTCTCTCTTTTTGCTCTTTGCTTGCTAGGCAATTATCGTACTGCTTCACAAATTGAATAAAGGAGCTGTTCCTTGTTGAAAAATGCGTGCATGCTCTCGCTCCTTTGTGTGTTTCTCATTCCGGCCCAAAAGTGATGATCTAGGTAAACTGGAATCTATAAATGGCGATCTTCATGCAGTTCTGCATGATGAACGAAAAATATATGCTCTGATAAACCAAAAGTTATGCTCATTTTAACTAAAAAAGTAACAGCATCAAAATAATTTAAATTAAAAACGTCGGTTACCTGAGAGCCACTTATTGCTTCCGATGCCAAACTTTGTGACAAAATCGTTCCAGTTTTTGTCAAATGCATCTTTTGTGAACGAGTTTCAAATGACGTGACTCATCTCTTGTTCAATTTCTTTGTGTCACTTGTAACCCTTTAATTTGTTTGGGATCTTCTTCATGATGTGCCAGATGCACCACCGATAAATTGTTGTTACCATGCACATCTCGATGGCCCTTTGCATCGATGCGCATTGGTCGATGAAAATGCCTTTTGGTGCCTTCCCTCCCATGCAACGGAGCCAACACTTGACTAGCCATTTTAATGATTGGATGTCCTCATTTTTTATCAGAGCGCATCCGAGAAGTGTTGACTGACCGTGGTGATTCATGCCCACAAAAGAACCAAAAGCCAGATTGTACCTGCAAAAATGGACACTGGCAACAGTTATGAACTGAAATGTGTTGCCTGTGTGACCCTAAGACTTAATTTTGGTGAATCGAATACCTGCTTGTGTTGTAAGTGGTGTCAAATGAAACAATGTCTCCAAAATACTCGCATGCAGCCTGCTTCTTGCATCGGCCCAGAATGCATTTTTGATGGAGTGATCGCCCTCGAGGTTGAGCTCAAAAGAGAAATTTTTATTGTTCTCTTTCATTCTTAATAGGTACTTCCCAAATTCTTTGGCATCGTCTTGTTCGAAAATATTTCATACTTCCCTTGTGATGTAATTTCTCATGTTTTTTTATAAAACTTAGTTCCCGATGACTGCCCGCTGCTACTACAAATGATTGGTATGTTTTGCTCGGTCTGATTTCGGCTTCCTCGTTGTTTTCAATGGTGCGACGCACAAACATGCTTAGCTCCCTATGTTGTTTGAGCATCTCTGCTCGGTCTGGATAGTAGGGGTGTGAATGATTCAGAACAACTTTAAAAATTGTCCAAAAACTGACATCCTTCAATATGTGTACGTAAATCCTGGCTGGACAGTTTATGCCGGCTAAGGGGTTTGTCTTCAGAGTTGGAAATATCTTGGATTTCCACTTCCCCTCTCTACTGCATACGATTAGTTGATTCTTAATTTCGTCTCCCTTTCGAGTCGTGTTCCTTATTTTGGTAGAAAAACCGGCAAGTTTGGAATAACTTTTGTAGAACTTTCTAGCTTTTTCTAGTGTCATGAAAGTCATCCCAACCTTTGGGACAAATTGTTCATCTACAACAAACCTGGACTGCAGAATGAACCGAAAATATTATTAAAGCGAAATCATTGTATAATACTAAATGAACCGAACACCGTCCATTATATAAATTCAGACACCTACCTGCAAAATGAAACGAAAATATAAATCAAAGTGAAAACAATGTACAATGCTAAATGAACCAAACATTGTATATATAAAATCAAATTCAAAACACATGTGTCTACAATTTAGATATTATCAATTCAATTCAATTCAGAACACCTGCGTCCATTCAATTCAATTTATCAATTGCATTCCATTCAATTTGATTCAAAATTGAATAATCCAAATCTCGTCCGCTTGATAGGATTCAAAAGAATAATCCAAATCGTTCTCATTCAACTGATTTGAAGTTGAATCATTCATTATTTTGATAGCCTATTGAAATCTGAAAGCGAAAAAGATAAATTCACATATCGAAGAAGAAAATGAAGAAGAATAGGAAGAAGAACGACAAGTAGCAGAGAAGAAAAAGAAGAAGAATAGCGAGCAACAAAGAAGAACGACGAAAGCAGATTCGAAAATTGCAATGCAGATCGTTAACATTGAAGAATGTTTACGTTGAAGAAGAAGCTTTACATAATTCTGTTACGTTAATAAGAGGGGGAATGGGGGCACGCATGTATTTCACATAACTTGGGAGGGGAGGGGGTGCGTGAATGAAATTTTACTTGAATAACTTGGTTAGGTTTTTTGCATGAATGTGGAGCATTATTGTATAAATATTTTAAATGAAATTTTACTTGAATAACTTGGTTAGGTTTTTTGCATAAATGTGGAACATTATTGTACAAATATTTTAAAATTACGTCGGTTTTATCCTGACATTGATTATGGCATAAAAAATTTGTAAAATCAAAGTTTATCAAACTACTTTAAACTACTTTTACAAAAAAGTCGTAAGGGACAAAAGTCCCATCAACTAAGAAAACAGGTCTTCGTTTATTTTAAATTCCACCAAAGTAACAAATTTTTAGCATTTTGGAGTTAACCAAGTTTGGTATCACACAAAAACCCCTTGCTTGTATTGAATATTCAAATTTTGTTTAAATAGATTTACAAATAATAACTAATACATATTGATGCATATGTATATATTTTCTGCATTTTATACACTTGTAAAAATGAAAACCTTGTATCACCGACTTCCCTTTTTGTTTTGAATCAAGTAATGAGGTACCAATTTTATCATGTTATGCCGTTCCACTTATGAGGCTATAAATCTGCACAAGCTAATTGTTTCTGCATTTAGTTGGTCTCGTCACCAAAGTCAACAAGTTTTGAAGATACTTAGTGAAGAACTTGGCATTAACACTTAACAGCTTCAGTTGGTCATCATGGGGAAAAGAAAGGCCTCTCATAAAGCCTAATCAGAGATGTTAACATGAAAAACTAGTCACCAAATCTGATGACAATTAGTTGGGTGGCAGAACATGGAGCAGTTCTATGTCCAAATCAATTTTTTTTGCAAATCCACTTATGTTTATTGTGAATATAAATATACAGAACAAGATCAAGTCATAATTGGATCCAGACAAGCAAACATAACAATCTCAAATTTCCAAGAAACAAGAACAAGGGGAAAAGAGAAAAATTAGAGTCAAGGCATCCAATTTGTCACAATCCAACCATAAATAGTCCCCATTCCTCATAAGCCTTCATCAGGATTCAGGAAACAAGTGATTCTTCTATACAAAGTTCGGTCAATTGTACCTTGTGCTACCGATTGAACCAACCTCTTTGCTGCAGTTCACCATCATTCATAAGCTTGTCCAAAACTGCATTCAGGTCAACTGATTGTCCATTCTCTGTCAGCTTCCGAACCGTTGCCCTTACGTGGTCCCTAGGGAATCCCATACTAGAAACTTTGTCAACTACATCGTCAATGGGAACCCTATTCCCACCTCCGGTAGAACCTGAACCCCCACTTGCTACAGATGCAGTTGGTAAAGCCTGAGGGAGTACACGAGCAGTCGGGAGCTGTGGGTAGCCACTTCCACTGCTTGGAGACACTGATGAAGCAGTAGGTAGTTGTTGTGGCTTAAGTGCAGGTGTGCCACCATATTGTGATGATCCACCATAACGGTACGGCTCAGCAGGAGCCGATAATGTACCATATCCAGAAGAATAACCTGGATTAGGTCTACTTGATGGCGGTTCATATGCATGGGTTGGTGCGCCATAGTACTGTTGGGTAGGCGGAGGCCCACTAGGTGGCTGAGATGTTGGCTGGTGCAGAGTGGGTGGATAGTTTTGCGAAGGAACATAAGGTGTTTCCTCAACATGCTGGCCAAGTGAAGATTGAATTTGCGGCAGATTTACGGGCGTAATTGCTGGCGGCTGTTGAGGTAAATGAGGTGCTGGCTGCTGTTGAGGTATATGAGGTGCTGGCTGTGAGAACTGGGGATGAGGGCTCTGTTGATACTGTTGATGTGGGGGTGCCCCCGGCTGAGGATGCGGCTGCTGAGTTGGAGGCACTTGGTACTGCTGATTTGGGGCCTCCTGAGGTTGAACAGGTGGTGGTGGAGTAAAGTATGAGTCTCTCTGAGGAACAGCTGGGATTTGGTTCTGTGGGAATTGATTTGCAAGTTGAATTGGAGGTGGCAATCCCTGTTGAGGGGGAGGTTGAGGAGGCGCATTTGGGGAAGGGACTGCAGGAATTGATTGTGGGAGATTAGCGTGAGGAGGAAACTGTGGCTGAGATTGCTGGGGTGCAGATGCACCTTGCTGAATGGGATTTGTAACTACACTAGTTTGTGTTTCTGACTGCTGATCCGTCTTTGACACTTGCAGCTTTGCCAGCTGCAGCTGAGCTTCCAATATATCTTGCTTATCCTTGACGGTCTGCACCCCTGATTGCACCTGTATATTTTGTATCATCAAATAGTAAGATGACTAGGCAAGAACCAGGATGAGAATAAACAATAACAAAAACATGAATTGAAGCGTAGCACACAAAACACAAAGTAAAAATCAGATCATATCAATAGCACCTAGTACAAATATTGGTTTATTACAGCTAGTTTTGTTAATTGATTCAACATAATAAATGCTGCTAACCATTAAGGTTGGAAGACTTACGAGGGAACATGATTGATAAATAATAATTAAAAATATACCTCTCGCAGAATATTCTCCAATTGCCTTAGTTTTCCATCAGTGCTTCCATGATTGTTTCCAACAGATACCTTGAAATCATCCACAGAATTCTCAAGTCGGTGGGTTCGGCTTTCTAGCTGTGTTAACCGCGCACTAACACCTTCCATAACATGAAGCAAATTTTCCATATGTTTCTTCATGGTTTGATCAATTTCAGACAAAATTATTGCATCAAGAGCCTTTTGGTCCTTTCCTACCGCAGCAACCTTTGTAGGTTCAATAGTATCCAGAGAACTGTAACTCTGTATAAAATAGGATAATACTTAATATTTAAGGGCAAACAAGATACTAGAAATGGTAAATTAAGTATTTACTCTCTCCTATACAAACGATATAAGATCACAAGATTTTTCAAATGCTCAAACCTTTCATGACACTACAAAATAGTGAGACAATTCAGCATGCATGTTATTAAACTATAAAGGCTCAAGAAACAAATCACATGGTTTCAATCTTATCAGCTAACTTTGATCAAATGAGTCAGAAGATAATTATCGAAATGATATCAACATTTTACACACAGGGTTTGAAAGCTCTGGAAGCATGAAGATTCAACTTGCTATTCGAAGTTACACAACAATATCAAAATCTTATAACAAAGCATGACATATGGCAATATGGTTGAAACTAGAAACCACAAACATGCTGGACAGAAACCTGGGGCAACCTAACTTCCAATGCTGAAACTTGTCATATTCACAAACTGAAAATCTTACATTCAATTTTATTCAACCACATACAATTCCAAAACTAGTAGTCATGTAAACTCCACTAAGTGATGACTCCATGATTCATAACCACCAAATCATTGGTAAGTGGGAGCAACAAATCAAATCACACCTCACCCTCAAACAACAGGCAATTATTACCCAGATCAGGAAATCACGAAAAGATTAAAACTTGGGCAAAACAAGTGTGAAGTCTTACCTTGATGAGAGGGCGCGGAGGGGAAGTGTTAGCATTGGAATCGGAGTTCCATGACCTAGTTGAGAAAGCAGCAGAAGCAGCTAAATTGGGGGCAGAATCGTAATTAGGGGAAGAAGCGGCGAGGGGACGAATGGGTTGGAAATCGTAGCTAGGAATGATGTCATCTTTGGTGACCCCAATCCCATTGAGATTATTATTTAGGGTTTCTTGACGATGATGTTCTAGTTGGGATTCAACACGTTCATCTTCGTCATCAGTGTTGTTGTGTTTGTGATTATGGTTGTTGTTGTTGATGAGGTCGATGAGGTCCTTGCTCTGTGAAGAACCTGAGTGGGTGAGATCCATAATCTGCTTGTCCATAAACGGCGTCGTATTCATCGGTGCAACGCAAACGGCGAACGGCAAACCCAATTCTGTTCAACTGAACCAAACTGACAGATGAGATAGAAAGAAAAGAAAGGAAGAAGGGAAGAAGGGAAAAAGGGTAAAAATGGAAAATGGTTTTAGTGGATTTGGGCTTCTAAGAAGAAACGAGTATGGTTGTGGGGTTAGTGACTTAGTTTATCGTGTCGTATACTTAGCATATAAGATTAAGAAATGCAACCAACTTTCGTAGTTTATTGATCAGTAGCAGTTTTTATAGAAAAGGTTTAAATTTTTATCTTTATTTTTTATTTTTATCTTTATCTTTTATTTTTATCCTTATAATACAAATAGAAATTCGTATTTTTATCTTTATCTTTATAATAATATAAATAAAAATTCATATATTAACGTGACGCTCATACGTTGAGTTTGAGAATTTATTTACTTAAGTATCGTTACTAAAAATTTTTATATTTATATTTATAAATTATAAATTATTATTTACTTAGGTTGTTATTTTTAAATTTTAAAGTATTTGTTTAGGTTGTTATAGTTAAGTTGTTATTTTAAAATTTTAAATTATTTTATTTAGGTTGTTATTTTTTAAATTTTAATATTATTTTTTAAAAATTTAGTGATTCTTTTTAGCACTATTTTGTAAATTTTTGTAGATTTGTTTTTTAAAATTGCAACTACATACATAAATTTAAATATATTTACGTTAATTTAGAATTTTAAAAATTGTTAATATATTTATTTATTTTATTTATAAATATAATTTAAATTTAAATTAAAGTCAATCAAATTTAAAACATTTTAGTTATGAGTTAATTATAAAAATATAAGTTATGAGATATGTAAAGCACCACAATTTAAAGTATATCAAATCTTTTTTTTACATACATCCAAAATTTAAAATTTCTCTATTTATTTCAATGGCTGGTATTCACAAAATCGCATAAATCAATCCTACAATCAACAATTTGTGTGTACGTATACGAGTGATACGATTATGGACACTATCAAGTTACGGAAATTTTTCATTGCCATACTCATTTGAAATGGTTTGGCTCGATGAAGATGTGAGTTTTCTACTAATATTTTTTATTTTATTTTAAATTTATATTATTTATATTTTAAATTTATTTGTTTATCCCATCTAATTGTTTTTTGATTTTTGTTTATCAAATTTTAGGAAGAAAAAATACACGTTTCAGTTAAGATGGCTTTTGTGTCTCGATTCGTGAATTTGCTAAAGGAAGAAATATCTTACCAAATAAGATATTTTGGTATTGGACTCAATGAGGGTAACTCTAAGACTACACATCATGAATAGGCTGTGTTTTTTTTTAACAAAGACAATAATTTTTTTATTTTAAATCATTTCATATGTTATTAGATATCTTACTGGAATTAGAAGTGAGAAGACTCTTACAAAGAATGACAAATCTACCAAGTATACTATTATTGAATTAGAGATTGATGATGGGTAATTATATCTTTATTTTTATAAATCTAAAAATTTTGATATTCTCATTTTTTTAAATTGTTATTTTAATTTATTTTATTATAAATATTTTTATTAACATTATTAATAGGTAACAAATACTTTTATTCAAAGGCAATGTTTTTGAAAAAATGGAAGCATTTTTTTATTAATAGTATTTAAATTTTTTGAAAAATGAGTTTGGATTGATTTTGAAAAAAAGTATTTAAATCTTTTTTAAAAAACAAGTTTAATAGAAAGCATTCTTTCCGTAGTTAGTTTTTTATGAGTTTAAAATAATTAATAAATTAATTATTAATTTTTTTAAATTGTGTTTGACGTTTTAATTTTATTGTTAATTTTTAAATTTTAAAATATAAAATATATATAATTTGATATTATTTTATTGATAGTTACTTTTTTACTTGTAATTATTTTTTGTTTATTTTGTTATAAAAAATATATTTAACATTAAATATTTTATTTGATATAGAAAAATAACGGAGTTTGTGTTTTTTGTCAACTATGCACATGAATTAAATGCTTTTTTTCTTAGTCTTTGACAAGGAGACAAAACAAATTTTGGAAAAAAATTGTGTAGAGATACTTGATCCACTTCTATTGGTAGATTCTAACCAATATTTATTTCTAAAAACATTAGTGAATATATTTTTAATGGTAATTTTTATATTATTTATTATTAATATATTATGTAATATCCTACAGAAAGGAGATCTATCGGATACACCTATACTTTTGCTCAACCTAATTGATAAGACCTTCCTCTTCATCGTTGAAGTTCAAATATCTGATAATCCATATTTTTTACCTTCTTATAAAGTTAAGAAGATGACTGATAATGTGGACCTCATAAATAAATTCAAAAAGGTTCACCCTATTCAAATTGTGAGTACAGTTATAAGTGTACTTTCTATTAAAAATCAGTTTATTTTTCTCTTTCTTGGTCATTAGTAGGATCTAATATATAAATAATAATTAATAACTAATTATAATTTTAGGATGTTGACTACATCAGTGATTTGCTTCCAATTTCAAAGGCATCCTCAATCATTGAAAGGGAGAAAGTAGAAGGTGCTAAGGTATTTATTTTATTAAAAAATTATTATTGAGATAACATAAAAGGTGAAAAGGAAGTCTTTAATTAAATGTATTATTTTGTATAGAATTTGTTGCTTGAGTTCTCTAATGAAGTTACGGACAATGATAAATCCGAAGTGTTGGAAAATGCTATTACACCAACCAAGCGATTATCCTCAGAGTCGAAAGATTCGAAGGTGCAAGGAGATACTTCCTCAACTTGCAAGAAGATCAAGATTGAGAATGAAACTTGAGAATTTGAATGCACATATTTTGGAATTCCTTTTAGAGTCTATCTAATAGAATAATGACAAGTATATGTTTGTTTTGGTGGAAACATTATCTTTTATTGATTTATTATTTTTCTTTGGTTCTTTTCCATCTTTATGTTTGGAATTTAGAATTTTTTTTAAATATAAATTGAAGTTATTTGATTATTACTTGTGATTTTATTTTTAATTCGATTCACACCGTTGATATTTTGTTAATTTCTAATTTAATATTCAATGTCATAAAGTTATAAATTTCTCGTATGAATTATTGTTGATACAATTAAGTTAGTTATTAATTTTTAATGTGTACTTATTTTAAAAAAAATCTAATTATAATTTTAATTAAAGTATTATGTTTAAAATTTTAAATTTAAATTTAAATACACTTTTTTATTTGAATTTTTAAGTAAGCAATTGGGTTTGAAAATATTTTTTAAAATTTTATATAATTTACAAGCTACTATTTGAGAATATTTTTTAAAACTTTATATAATTTACAAGCTACTATGCTAATTACAAAAGATTATATTAAAGTAAATAGAGTTACCAATCTTATTAATATGTGATGTTATTTATACTATTTAAAAGAAAAATTTAGTTTGACATTTTTCTATACTTAATTCTGTTTCTAATGTTGTTCCGACAAAATTGAATTAATTTAAAAAAATTTATTTAAAAATTTAAAATTTGTACTAGCTAATTAGAAAACTCTATTTAAAATTTTGAAATTCGAAATTCTAATACTAATTCATATTCAAGTGACTTCTTAACCGTTTTGATTTTTAAATTTCAATTTTTTTACTTGCCACATTTATAAATTTTCTCTTTACTCAATTTACATTATTATTTTTTAGATTGTTTCTGTATAATAAAATACTTTCATTTTTTTCTCTCTTTTTAAATATTTTTTTTCTAAATTTACATAATTTATAAGGTTATTAATTTTTAGATTGTATTTAATTTTATTTATTTTTATCGACAAATTATAGGATTAATACTATTTATGACCAAACTAATAAAAATTATTTTTAAATTAACAAATTACTAAATTCCTAATTAATAACGAACGTTTAATTAGAAAATTTTATTTAAAAATTTAAAATTTGCACTAGCTTATTAGGAAACTCTATTTAAGAATTTGAAATTTGAAATTCTAATACTAATTCTTAATTAAGTGACTTCTTAACCGTTACAATTTTTAAATTTAAATTTTTTATTTATCACATTTATAAATTTTCTCTTTACTCCATTTACATTGTTATTTTTTAGATTGTCTCTATACAATAATAGAGGTACTTTCATCTTTTTTCTCTTTTTTTAATTATAAGCTATTCATTTTCAATTTCTTTATTTAAAGAAGTGAAAAAAAGATTTTAACTATTAGTTGAATTTATTGATTGTGAGATTAAACTTATATTTATTTGAAAAAAAATTGTGAAAAAATATATATTATTTTCTGTAAAATATATTTAATCTCGGATCTTAAGCAAGAAATTTCATTTGGAGTGCTAGATGCAGGTATTGCTCATCATCCAACCTTATTTTTAGAGAAATATTTCTTTAGATTGTTATAAAATAAATGGCAAAATATTTTCTTACTTAACATATTGTTGATTTTGTATTATCACCCTTAATTTATCAAAGCACATATATAAAATACATAGTTTATTTATAACATATATATTTTGTTTTATCTTTTTGGTATAAGAGATGTATACGGTAGAATTCCAAAAAAGAGGTCTACCACATGCTCACATTCTTTTATGGTTAAGTGGAGACCATAAGATAACAACGACAACTCAAATTGATCGGTTAATATCTTCAGAGTTGTCAGATTCAGTTCGGCACCCAAAATTGTTTAGAGCTGTATCTACATATATGATTCATGGACCATGTCCATGTGGTAGAGCTTTCTCAAAATCTTCCTATATGAAAGATATGTACTGCACTAAATATTATCCCAAAACATTCAGTAGAACCACAGTTATCGATGATAGTGGATACCCATCATATAGAAGACGAGACACATGAGTGATTACTGAGAAGAAGGGAGTCCATATGGATAATAGGAATGTGGTTCCATACAATGTATATCTACTGATGTCTTATCAAGCGCATGTTAATGTAGAGTACTGCAACAAGTCAAATGCTATCAAATATTTATTCAAGTACGTGAATAATGGTCCAGACAGGGTAGCAGTTGGAGTTACAAAGGAAGCTTCTAGTGGAGAGGATGCTCAGGTTATTGATGAGATCAAACAATTTTAGGATTGTAGATATTTGTCTGCATGTGAGGCTGTATGGAGAACTTTAACTTATGATATTCATTAGAGGTGGCTTTCAGTGATAAAATTAATCTTTCATTTGCCTGGAGAGTAAAATATCATCTTTAAAGATAATGACGATCTTGAGGAAATCGTGAAAGAAGAGGAACGAAAATGTACGAAGTTCTTAGCATGGATGGAGGCCAATAAAAAATTTGAATCAGGTCAAATTTTGACATATGCTGAGTTTCCAAATCAATTTGTTTATGATAGAGAAGCAAGAAAATGGCATCCACGCAAAAGAGGGTATTCTATCGGGAGATTAAACTATGTTCCATCGGGTACAGGTGATATTTACTATATGAGAATTTTGTTAGCTGTTCAGAGAGGTTGCACAGCATATGAGTCTATTAGGGCAGTTAATGAAATTACATATTCTACCTTCCAAGATGCTTCCTATTCCATGGGACTACTGTGTGATGATAGGGAATTGATGAGCGGATAATTTATACGCTTTTTGGCATTGTTTTTAGTATGTTTTTAGTATGTTTTAGTTAGTTTTTATTTAAAATTCACTTTTCTGGACTTTACTATGAGTTTGTGTGTTTTTCTGTGATTTCAGGTATTTTCTGGCTGAAATTGAGGGACCTAAGCAAAAATCTGATTCAGAGGCTGAAAAGGACTGCAGATGTTGTTGGATTCTGACCTCCCTGCACTCGAAGTGGATTTTCTGGAGCTACAGAAGCCCAATTGGCGCGCTCTCAACTGCGTTGGAAAGTAGACATTCTGGGCTTTCCAGCAATATATAATAATCCATACTTTGCCCGAGATTTGATGGCCCAAACAGGCGTTTCAAGTCAGCTCAAGAATTCTGGCGTAAAACGCCGGAACTGGCATAAGAATGGGAGTTAAACGCCCAAACTGGCACAAAAGCTGGCGTTTAACTCCAAGAAAAGTCTCTACACGAAAATGCTTCAATGCTCAGCCCAAGCACACACCAAGAGAGCCCGGAAGTGGATTTTTATGTCATTTACTCATCTGTGTAAACCCTAAGCTACTAGTTCTCTATAAATAGGACCTTTTGCTATTGTATTTTCATCTTTTGATCACTTTAGATCTGAGGATCATCTTTGGACGCCTAGTCCTTAGATCATGGAGGCTGGCCTCTCGGCCATGCCTAGACCTTGTTCTTATGTATTTTGGTGGAGTTTCTACA
>NC_029776.3:85277293-85382678 GCF_000817695.3 Arachis duranensis
GGTCTAAACCTTGTCTGTGGTATTCTGAGTAGGATTCAAGGATTGAATTACTGTGACGAGCTTCAAACTCACAATTGTGGGGCGTTAGTGACAGACGCAAAAGAATCACTGGATTCTATTCCGACATGATCGAGAACCGACAGCTGAATAGCTGTGCTGTGACAGAGCGCGTTGAACATTTTTACTGAGAGGACAGGACTGTAGCCATTGACAACGGTGATGCCCAACATACAGCTTGCCATGGAAATGAGTAAGAAGGATTGGATGAAGACAGTAGGAAAGCAGAGAGACGGAAGGGACAAAGCATCTCCATACGCTTATCTAAAATTCTCACCAATGAATTACATAAGTATCTCTATCTTTATTTTATGTTTTATTTATCTCTTAATCATTAATCCTCCATAACCATTTGAATCCGCCTGACTAAGATTTACAAGATGACCATAGCTTGCTTCATACCAACAATCTCCGTGGGATCGACTCTTAGTCGCGTAAGGTTTATTACTTGGACGACCCAGTGCACTTGCTGGTTAGTTGTGCGAAGTTGTGATAAAGAGTTGAGATTGCAATTGTGCGTACCATGTTGATGGCGCCATTGATGATCACAATTTCGTGCACCAGGAATTCATTACAGCTATTAATGAGGTAGCTGAACTTGCATCTGTTCATCAATTGAGAAAATTATTTGTGATGCTACTGATATCTAATAGCATTAGCAACCCAGAGCATGTTTGGAATGCAACTTGGACATTATTAGCTGATGAAATACTATATTAGAGGAGAAAAGCTTTAAAAATCTAAAGTATTTTACTATGTCATTTTTTATATATTAAGATTGTATTCTCTTATTATTTTTATTTTTATTAATAAAATTAATAGTTTTATTTTGGAATTACTTATTAAATATTTCATAAAACCACCATGAACCTTTGCTAGGACTAAACATGACTGATGACGAATTGAAAAACCTCTGCCTTATTGAGATTGAGAAGATACTCAATAACAAATGCGAGATCTTTAAGAGACTATCAATCAATGTCATATCTTGAGATGTCTGATATTCGTCTTTCTCAGAATAAGCTAATAGAGGAGGAGTTAGCATATAATATAAATGAGTTGATTCATACAAATTTATATACGGAACAAAAGATGACTCATGAGCAAATGTTAGTATTCGATGAGATACTCAATGCTGTGATTACAGACTCTGGTGGTTTTTACTTCGTTTATGGGCATGGTGGGTGTGGTAAGACATTTATTTGGAATGGACTTTCTTCTACTATTCGGTTTAGAAGAAAGATTGTTTTAAATGTCGAATCATTGGAATTGCGTCTTTACTCCTACCTGGTGGCATAACGGCTCATTCTAGATTTTCAATACCCATTACAATTACTAATGAATCTACTTGCAACATCAAGCATGGCAGTTTGAAAGCTAAGCTGCTCATTCAAATTAGCTTAGTAATTTGGGATGAAGCTCAAATGTTCAATGAAATGTGCTTTGAAGCACTTGATCGGAAGCTTAGGGATCTTATGTTAGTTACCGATCAACATAAGACATATCAACCATTTGGTGGTAAGGTTGTTGTTCTAGGAGGTGATTTTAGACAGATACTTCCGGTGATTCTGAAAGGGAGTAGACACGATATATTGACATCAGCTATTAACTCATCCCATCTGTAGACACGATATATATTCTGAAACTGCATACGAACATGAGGCTTCTAATGTCTTCTTTAGATCAATATGAAGGTGAAATGAAGACATTTGCTAATTGGATACTTGATGTTGGAAATAAAAATATTGGTTCTGTTGTTGGTGATGAATCAGAAATTGAAATTCCAGATGATCTATTGATTACAACTACTGATGACCCTCTCTCTCATTTAGTAGACTTTGCATATCCAAATTTGTTGCAAAATATGTGAGATTACAAGTATTTTCATAGTAGGGCAATTCTTGCACCCACGCTTGAGAGTGTCAAGAAGGTAAACGATTTTGTTTTGACAATCTTTCCAGGGATGGAAAAGGAGTATTTGAGTTCTGACACAACATGTCAAGCTTGTTAGGACTAAACATGACTGATGACGAATTAAAAAACTTCTACCTTATTGAGATTGAGAAGATACTCAACAGCAATGCGAGATCTTTAAGAGACTATCAATTAATATCATATCTTGAGATGTCTGATGTTCGTCTTTTTTAGAATAAACTAATAGAGGAGAAATTAGCATATGACACAAATGAGTTGACTCATACAAACTTATATACGAAACAAAAGATGACTCATGAGCAAAGGTTAGTATTTGATGAGATACTCAATGCTGTTATTGCAAATTCTGGTAGTTTTTACTTCGTTTATGGGCATGGTGGGTGTGATAAGACATTTATTTGGAATAGATTTTCTTCTGCTATTCGGTGTAGAGAAAAGATTGTTTTAAATATCGCATCCATTAGAATTGCATCTTTACTCCTACTTGGTGGCAAAACGACTCATTCTAGGTTTTCAATACCCATTACAATTACTGATGAATCTACTTGCAACATTAATCATGACAGTTTAAAGGCTAAGCTGCTCATCTAAAGCAGCTTAATAATTTGGGACGGAACTCCAATACTCAATAAATGTGCTTTGAAGCACTTGATCGAATGTTCAGGGATCTTATATCAATTACCGATCAACATAAGACACATCAATCATTTGGTGGTAAGGTTGTGGTTCTAGGAGATGATTTCAGACAGATACTTTCGGTAATTCCGAGAAGGAGAAGACATGATATATTATCATAAGCTATTAACTCATCCCATTTGTGGTCGTTCTGTAAGGTTTTGAAGCTGTATACAAACATGATGCTTTTAATGTCTTCTTTGGATCAACATGATAGTGAAATGAAGAGATTTGCTAATTGGATACTTGATGTTGAAAATGAAAATATTGGTTCTGATGTTGGTGACGAGTCAGAAATTGAAATTCTAGATGATCTGCTGATTACAACTACTGATGACCCTCTCTCTCATTTGGTAGACTTTTTATATCCAAATTTGTTGCATAATATGTCAGATTATAGGTATTTTCAGAGTAGGACAATTCTTGCACCCACGCTTGAGAGTGTCGAGACGATAAACGATTTCGTCTTGACAATCTTCCTAGAGATGGAAAAGGAGTATCTATGGTATGACACAACATGTCAGGCTAATGAGAATGAAGATGTACAATAAAAGTGGTTCACACCAGATTTTCTAAATGACATCAAATGTTCGGGACTACCTAACCACAAGTTGACTCTGAAGCCAGGAATAGCAGTAATGCTACTGCGAAACATAGACCAAACTTTAAGTTTATACAACGGGATAAGGTCAATAGTTAACGAACTTGGCAACAATGTAATTAGAGCAACGTAGTGACCGGTAGAAATATTGGCGACAAAGTTTAAATTCCAAGAATGAACTTGATCCCTATAGATTCAAGATTGACATTTAAGTTTCAACGGAGACAATTTTCATTAACAGTGTACTTTGCAATGACCATCAACAAGAGTCAAGGTCAATCATTATCACATGTAAGGTTTACTAAATGAGTGTTCACCCGTGGACAACTTTACATTACTTTGTCAAGAGTTAATAATCATAGTGGCCTCAAGGTTCTAACTCTGGACGAAGACGGCAATCCAAAGTCATCAATAACAAATGTCATGTTCAAAAAAGTTTTTAATAATATTTAGGTAAGAAAATAGTATTTTTATTTTAATAACATGTTATAATTACATTTTTATACAAATACTTACTATAGATATAACTAATTTATCTATAACTCTACTTTCACACTTGAAATGAAATGTGTAATAGGGAGCACAACATCATATGTGAGGTTAGTAAAATACTAAGTTGTCGATGTTGGCCTTTTGATATAAAGTTTAGTGTAAAACTAACATGCTACTATTACAATTATATATGTTCTTATTTTTTCAGGTCTCTTTTCTTATGGTTTAAGAATAGACTTCAAACTATTCTATTTGCATCTTACTTTAAATAAAGATAAAATAATATATTTAGTACGTTTATTATATAATGACAATGATAGTCTTATACCAAACTCAAAAAATTTATGATTATAAAATATTATTTTCGATTTAACATGTCAAATTAAAATGTAAACCCGTGCATCGCACGAGTTTAATACTAGTTTATAATAAATTAGTCTGTAATTTGTCAAACTAAAAAATATTGTGAATAACAAAAATAATATCAAAGACTTAAATTTTAAAATGGTCTACGAATGAAAATGGACTGAGTCAAACCAAACATTATTTTTAAAGAGTCTATTTCATATCGTAAATAGATGGCTCAAGCCTAGATTTATTATCTCTTATAATTTTTTTAGATTCGAATTCGGTTTGTTTAAAGCCGGACAAATCCACAAACCTATTTAAAAAAATTGTTTCATGAATTATAACTCAAAAAAATAAATTTAAAAATTTTAAATTGACATTAAATGTATTCCAAAATTTATAATTCATCATTTATAAAACATAATTCATTTATAGGGTAAAGTACTAAATTAGTCTTCTACGTTTGGACGTAATCCTGTTTTAGTCCTTAAGGTTTAAAGTGTTCTATTTGAATTCAAAAAATTTTTATTTAGCTTTAATATAGTCCTACTGTAGGTCAAAGTTAAATAATTAATAGAATGTCCTACATGACAACAGTACAAGAACAAGGTCGATAATTTGAAAAACAAGTACAAACTCTAGAAACACAAAATCAACTGTGGATGCATCAATGCATTTATTTATCATTTTTCTTACAATTTAAATGAAATATTTTTTTTATAAAACTAAGGAGAATGATAAATAAATGTATTGATGCATCCACGGTTAATTATGTGCTTCTAGAGCTTATACCTGTTCTCTAAATTATCGACCTTGTTCTTGTACTGCTGTCATGTACTGCTGTCATGTAAGACATTCCGTTAATTATTTAATTATTTAACTTTGACCTCATACTGGGAGTCTGGGACTACATTGAAGTTAAATGAAACTTTGTTGGATTCAAATAGAACACTTTAAACTTTAAAGAACAAAACAATATTACGCCCAAACCTAGAAAACTAATTTTGTACTTTACTCTTCATTTATATATCAATGGTTAGTCACATATCATAACCATACCTACAATTTATAAATTTTTCTTAAAAAAAATACAATCTTAATTAATATTGACTATTGATTTTTTTAATTTTGTTTTGTGTTTAATACAAATAAATAGTTAAAGGCTAAATTAAAAATAATTTATTTTTATAAAAAAAATTAATGAACCAGCCCAACGATTTTTATAGACATTTTTAAAAATTTATTATTTGACTTTTTTAATTAATAATTTAAAAAAAAAATCCAAACCTAACTTGTTCAATAAAATCAACCATCTTAAATCGAGTCGAGCCACGAATCTTCGTCGGATACCTGATCCATTTTCACTTTCGAACTCCTCGATGAAAAAGGAATAGAAGATTAATGTAATGCTATATTTTCAATTAAAAGATATTTACGTGCAATTGAAAACTCGAGATTTTTTTGGTGTGTAAATATTAATCTCAAAGATGATTTCTAAGCTTAACACTAACCTCTTGTTATTTTCTTATGCATTGGAAAAAAATTAAAAACGAATCGGATGATGACGAGCCTTTATGAGCAGTGTGATCCAATGTTCCAACAGCGATGCGACGAATAATATCAATAAAAATGTGTTATCGAATAAAGTGACTATCAATTTTAATGTATTTAGTGCGTTCATGAAACACATTATTATGGATAATTTAAATAACACTGAAGTTGTCACAAAAAAAATCAGTGGAAGACAATTGCAGTGCACCCAAATCTTAAAAAGCCAACGAATCGAGATAACCTCAATAGTAGTGTCAGCGAAACTACGGTATTCAACTTTCGTACTTGATCGAGCAGTGAACGTTTGCGTCTTAACTCACCAGAAAATGAGAGATTTGCCAAGAAATAAACAATAACCAGGAATAGAATGACGATCAGTGGAATAAAATTTTTTATGTATTCTTTTTGAGTATTAATTGATCAAATATATCCATTTTAAAAAATTTTAAATTAAATTATGATCCAATTAGATTGATTTAAATATGAAAAATAAAAATAACCGTTGGCAATTGCTATGAGAGATTGATGGAATAGTAGGGAGAGAATTGAAACGGTTATCTCTCGCGTTGATAGTGGGGGATAGCGTGAGAGATAACTGTTTCAATTCTCTTCCCACTAACCCATCAATCTTTTTGAATACTAATTGATCAAACATATCCATTTTAATCTTTTGTATAAACCTTTTTATGTACTAATTGTATGCTAAAAGTTTGGATTATTGATAATATTAATATTTTTTATTATTTTTATTTTTTTAAAAAATATATGTATCTCGTTTACACTGTAAACGAAATACATTCGCGTCCACCTGTCTTATCTTGTTTACAATGTAATAAGGAGAATTCTTCCTTCTTCCATACTAATTTGACAACCAAAATGTGTCACATGTGACATGTCATTCCCTCATTGCAATTGAAATCAAATCTTTCCCTCCAAAATTAAAGGGTTCTCTCCTCCTTCTTTCTTTTTCTAATTTCTATCTCTCTCATTTATTCAACCACTCTATCTATTTTAGATATCATTATCAATATCAATGACTAATTATTAATTTGACAATTAAAATGTGCAACATGACATTCTTTAATTACATTAAAATTAAAATTAAAATTGAAATATATCTATATTATGTATCATTATTACTATCTAATTTAATAATCAAATATGTCACATGATACTCTCTTATAAAAATTGAGAGAAAATATTTTTCTCTAAAATTAATAAACTCCTTTTCTAAATTCTCTCATCTACCTCTCTTCATTTTTCTATTTCTCTCTACCATTTTCACTATATATATAATTTATATTTTATATTAGTAATTTGACAAATCAAAATATGTCATCCGATTTTTTTATAATTAAAATAAAATTTTTTCTTCCAAAATTAACAAACTCCCACTCTCACTCTCATTCTTCATCTTTATCTTTCTCTCTCTTTTCTCTCATTTTCTATTTTTTCTATCTTTTTCTTCTATAGAAAATAAAATCAACAAAATAATACTCTGTAGTGAAGCTAGTGGATCCTGAAGTGAAGGAACGCAACAATGAGGAAGAAGGAGGTGAAGAGTTGTCTGATATATACCACTCACCGCAGTTTTCCAAGTTGAACTACGCGGAGATGATGGAGAAGTTCAAGGTTTGTATATATGCTGATGGAGATCCCAAGACATTTTATCAAACACCTAGGAAGCTCACTGGGAAATACGCTAGTGAGGGATATTTCTTCCAGAACATTCGGGAGAGCAGGTTCCAAACCCTCGATCCGGATCAGGCACACCTCTTCTTCATACCAATCTCCTGTCATAAGATGCGTGGCGAGGTAAATATTTTCAGTATTTTTTGGTTTTTGCAATGTCTTTGGATTATTTTAACTAACTGTATTTACAAGAATGTGTAGCACTTTGTTGGATAGGGGAGCGTTGTTATTTTTTTAAGTGGTGGTTACTATTGAGATCTGAGAAGGTTGTGGCATTTGGTTGATGTCTTAGTGTCAATAGCTGTCTTGTTATGGTAATATGTTAATAATGGTAATGAATGGGTTTTTAAGGATTAATTTGTGAATAAGGAATGAGGATAGGGCAAAGTGTTTGAACTTTGTTTCAGATATGCGGTATTAGCACCGTTCTTCACTTGTTTCTTCAAATTGGAGGCTGCAAAAGCTGCAGTAAGTTTCTCAGTATAATAGCTTAAATTATATTATTTTATATCATTTTGAATTTTTGTTTGTTGATCATCCACCCCTCCCCCCAAACCCTACTTTTTCTTGGCAGATGCTTGGAAATTCATTTCAAAGGAAGCCTACAATCTTGAGAAATGGGGGTACTCCACCAGTGGTTGTAAGGCATCTTTTCTTTGCTTCCCTGACAGTTCTTGAATTATAGTTCTCTGAAGATTCACTTTTCATTTTCATTTTCCTCACATAATTCTAGTGTACTTCATCTACTAATCTGCCCTACATTATTGCATAGTAGTGAAAGCATTGACCTTCATATTTATATTTTGTTTCCATTTTCATTTATCCTTTTGGTTGTTGAATATTTAACACGTTAACAGAAACCAAAACGAAGACCATCTTTACAATATGGTGATAAGTGCTAGCGTTCCTCGCGCAGCATGTCTGTTAGTCCTACTCCTGAACGTGTTCGTGTCAGGGGCGGTCGCCAGCATTTAACGCCATAGCATCCACTTTTGAGAAGCCTAAAGATAGGAACCTTTCAACCCCACCTCCAATTGTGAGAAAAGTGTATCCAAAATCAGGGACAGCAAACTTGAATACTCTTTCTCTTGGTCTTGGATCTAAGTCTTCAGCCATAGCTCGGCTTACTTCTAGTTTTGAAATGCCTTCAGCACGGGGAAAGTTGATACCTCAGTCGCTTAGAGGTATGAAATAATAAACTTGATGAGTTTCCTCCTCCATTGATATTTGATTTCAGTAATAGATTTTGCTTTAATGTAATATTCCTCATCTGTTTCTTGCGTTGTTATGCTGTAAAGTGACTTCCAATACACTCAAATCAAACCCAAAAAGAAGTGATAGTGAGGATTCTATGAGCAGCAGATTAGAATCTCTTACAGAGGAAGATGCAAAAGAAGGTGAAGCTGACGACGATGAAGGACTCCCAGTTTATCCGTATGGTAGCGTTAACACAGCTTCTAGCAATCCAGTACCAGACAACGAGAGGTATAAGCTTTTTCTTAAGGTGATTCAAAGATGATAGCTAAGATGTTACACATATTATATTAAACAGTTTAGTCAAACATATTAAACCATCTAACAGTTCTCAGCTATCATCTTCATATAAAATCACCTTCATCTTAGTCACCTTTTCTTAATACCTTCAAAACTGTATTTATAAGATTTATTCATTTTGGTTCTTACTTGTTTGAGCTACATGCATGCAGGCTTATCTGTCAGCTACAGAGTTCAAAGAAAAACTTGGCATGACGAAGACGAATCTTACAAGTTGCCGAAATGAAAACAAAACAAACTCAAAGTGACCGTTCAATTGTTCTGAGGTTTACATTATACTTTGCCTCGTGTTGATTCAATGCAGTTCAAGTTGCAAGTAGAAGGAAACTTTGCCTGTCACTGTCTACATATTTTTTAACTTCCACATTGTTGTCTTTGCTCTTTTTCTTATACACCTCAGATATGCTATCTATTCTGTAGTGATAAACTGGCATGGATTGAAAGGGACATCATCAGTGTTTTTTAACATAGCTACTTCTGCTCCTCCCAAGATGGATTTCATGATGTAGAGAGAAACTGGAGATTTTCCACCATTCTCCACCTTTATTTGTAGTGGTTTGATGATGTGCAGAGTTTTTTTCTTTGTTGAGAACTGCTTGAGGTTGCCTTTATTGAGTTCTCTCTAATCATTCTTTCATTCATTATTAATTTTGGTGAAGCAATTTTGAACTTGCAATTTGATAATATCTTAGGTTGTATTGATAATTGAGGATAACATTTGTACAGCAGAGTGTATAAACCACTCAAGTTATCTTTTTTGCAAATAAAAGTATCATCTTTTTCTCTTCTTATTCTTGTTTATGGCAACTCTTTCTTGCTTTTGTTAAACTTCAACTCTACAAATTGTACAAATTAAGTTTACAAGAAAAGTATCGCTTTTTAATTTGAATATGGAAGGAAAGGAGGTGTTGGACTCGCGTATGGGGAGGAGAGGTGCTTCACCTCGTTGTGGGATCAAAGGAATCAGAACTCGGACCCTGCGAGTTGTGTTTTTGAAAACAGACGGTCCGAGTTACGTTTTGCTCAACAAAATTAGCCAGAACAAGCAAAACGGAGGGTCCGAGTTGCGTGTTTCAGATTTCAAATTCCATCAGCTGCAAATCGGACCATGCTATTTGTGAAGCAAAATTTCATTTCCAAAGAACTCGCATGGTCCGAGTTGTTCTACCTTTGGCTCAGAAAAATCTGTCCCACAGTTTTGTCTTGTACGCCATAACTCCACATCTGGGAATAGCACACCCAAGCCTTTCATATCCATAAAATTGAGCCGAAAAGTATCTTTATAAAGTTGACGGCGTCCTAAAAAATAGCGTATATTTAATTATTTATTTATTTATTAAAAAGATAATTAAAACATAAATTAATACGAAGAATAAACACAGATAATTAGAAAAAATTTTGATTTCAAAATATTGATAGACTACTGAAAGAAAATCTTGGAACAACGATTAATCGTCTTTGTAATCTCAAAGTCTCTATAATTTCAAAATTACGATTTCAAGCCATAAAATTAACTACGGTCTCAAATTCTGAGTTAATGCAGAATGCTATGTTTATAGACTACTGGTCTACTATAAGAATATCATTTATTAAAAGTAACATATTTCTCGCTAAATATTAAAATTACTGTGTCCATATCTTTAGTTTTCCAATTCCAAGACAAAGTCACCATTTTGAAGTTCTTCTCCATTGGAACCAGTTCCTTCAATATCACCTTTCCCCTCATTATATCTACTACCATTCACATGCACCACATTCTTCTCCTGCTTGAGTTTCCAACTTTCAACCCTTTCTTTCCAGTCAACATTTCCAAGACCATGAGAATTTAAGTCCTTTGATGGATCTACAATTCTTACTGGAGCTGTAACAAGAAAGATATTATCAAGTAAGAATCCATAACAACCATGAAAATATAATATGGTATATCATCAGTTCAAGCCAAACCCACACCTGGTTGCATTTGATCAACATATGGAAGTGAGTGAACCTTGTCAGATGGACCTAAAGGGCCTGATGTAGTTCGACCTGATTACGTATCAGGTGTAGCAGTCTCCCTAGAAATCTGTACAAAAACTTGTTCAGTAAGTGATATTACAAATGAAGTAGTATGAGAAGTTAACTAAACATTATTACTTCAGAATTATGGAATTGCTAATCATAGAAGCAAGAGCATGGAAATGCACAATATGAAGTAAGATCCAACCAGGGAAATAAGTTATTATAGTTAGAATCTAAAAATCCAAGTTTGATGCATTACTTGGTGTCGATGAGTCAAAAGTGGAATTGGTTGTTCATGTCTTGAAGAGGAAGAGATGTCAGCATCTTCATCCCACTGCGGCCGTGCCTTGGCCTTTCCTTGGCCATAACTTAACTCATTCGCCAAATCATCAACATCATCCACATCATCCACTCGAGGACTCCCTGAAATCCAAAGATGATTCTTTCAGTTCAATTCAAAGTTAAGACAAAGGATCATCAGAGTCCAAAACAGAAAAAAAGAAAACACATGCACAAAGTAAACTACCTTTACACCTTTGTATCTAGTCTTGCACTGGAGGCAACACTGGTATATCCTTTTGCTCGTATTCATAACAAGGACGACAAACTGGAAATGCACACTCATTGCAAGCAACAAGGACATCGCCGCTGTCTGTTAATCCAACAGTTTCACCACAAATTTGACAGATTGATCCATTCAAATTCTTTAGGGGTTTAGGCTACAGAATAAAAGGCATTTCACAAGTTGAATTACATCAGTAGAATTTAAACCAGATTAGCTTCATCAAACTCTTATAAACTGATAAACAAAACTAGTCATTTACCATCCAAAGGAAATGCTCAAGCAGGGCTAGTTCGAATCTTAGAATGGAAATTAGTTTGACTTCGTTACAATCTTTGTGATGTATAATAAGAAAAAAAAGTTAAGTTCAATTCATTAAAAATTATCAATAATATCACTGTATAAGTACATAGATCTATAAGAAAAATATCCAATCTCATTCACATTCACATCAATCGCAAAACTCCATGAAAAGAAACATATCAATAGCATCACATTCACATCAATCGCATTATGTGACTTTTCTAAAGTCAAAACCAATCCAAAACATATTAAGATACATACATGTGAATCTAAATACACATATGAGCTGAGTAAGTTTACCTTTTTTCTCTGATCAGGCAGCATCTTCAAAGTTGAGCATAAATGAACTTTTAATTATTTAAGAAAAAGCTGCATCAACCAGCCCCTTCTCTCGGGTATAATCCAAATCACCCGAACTCCCACTTCCACTTCAAACCCCAGAAAAAAGGGAAAACCAGAGTTGCACTAGAACTCCCGCATCAAGAGGGAATGATCAAAATGCAAAGAAATATCCCAAAGAGCTAATAAATAAATAAGATAAAACAAAAGTAAAAAGAAAAATCTTCACTTCAAATCCCAACAGAGCTTAATTCATATATCAAAGATACTAATATTAGGTAACATGTATTGATTCTGAATCCATCTAATTATGATCAAATCAATCATAATATCAAAATGGCATAATAATAAGCACCACTAGCAGAAAAATCATAAAACATAGAAGTAATAATGATGGTCAAGAAAACCTACCTTTAAAAATAATGCTTCTTATATCTCTAGTCAAATGGAGACATTAAATAATCCGGCAAACAAATACGAACACAAACGTAAACAAAATATAATGCGTATGTCACTGAAAGCATATCATGAGATAGGAACAAATTATTAAAAATAAAACAAATTCTTAAAAAATGAGACCAATAAAAGCCATTCCTAAAACATGAAGCGGTGAAATGAACAAATTTGCAGCAGTACAAAACCTTAGGACAACCAACACAATACAATTTTAGTATGCTCATCAAGATTTTCAACATAGTTTTAACAAAACCTCAGATGTCCATGATGGAGGAAGTGGCTTCAAGGATATAAGGGACTTCAAAAACACCACGAATGAGAAACAATATATTAAGTAAAGTAGCATTAGAACACAGGGTATCCTTCACAGTTCAAGTTTCAGTTTGGTATATCCCATCTATCTATCTATCTATCTATCTATCTATCTGTCTGTCTATCTATCTATCTATCTATCTATCTATGTTACTTATAACAAAATTTTCAGCCAAATTTTAATAAAGTTTTAACACATTCTTAATAAAGAGTAACAAACTTTTCCAAATCTTTCTGACGTAAAGCATATTAGAAAAAGAAACCCAACTTTTAGGAGCCAGAAACAAAATCATGAAATTTAAACATGATCAAATTCAGACCAAAACCATAATCAGAAAAATCAATGTCTAATCTTATTATCTCAAACGCGACGGAAGAAGCATAGGCCTCACCATTTGTGCGCCTCCTCCCGCGACCTCACCCCTTCTTTCCCCTTCGCAGCGCATTCTCTCTCTCTCTCTCTCTCTCTCTCTCTCTCTCTCTCTCTCTGTGTGTGTGTCTCGTCACTTAACGATGACTACGACGATGACGGACGGCGGCAGTAGCGCGACGAAGCAGACAAAGACGAAGACTGAGACCGGCTTGAGGAATAAGCTGTGATTGTTCGACCAGAGGAGGATGGAGCAGATGCGGCGCGACGCGACGGCAGAGATGAGCTACGACGACGCTGAAACAGTAGGGACGACGACTGGACCACATTCGACGGCGGCGCTAGGAAGGCGGCAGTGACACAGCTTAGAAGAGAGTGTTGAGGCTAGGGTTTGAGAGAGGGAAGCAAATGCGTGAGACCGAGAGGCTGGTTCCATTTTCCTCTAATACCAAAACGGCGACGTTTTTGGCAGAAAAGTGAAAATCGGCCGGATCCTGGTTCGGTCCGACCGGCCGGTTCTCGACCAGTTCAATGGTTTTCAGAGCGATTTTTGAATTGCCGATTTTACCTATTAAACCGAATCGGAATTGTTGGCGGCTTTCGGTCAGACCAGTTCGATCGGTCAGTCCAGTCCAATTTTTAAAACCATTATCTTTACAAAGAAATTCTTCAGGAACATAAAGTTTTCAATAAAAGAAACATAAACCAAATAAGCTCTTTCATAAAATTAGCATAAACTCACAAGCTCTAATTTTATAAGCGACACTTTAAATTCACTACAGACAACAAAAACAATGAAAAGGGGCATAAAAGAATGACAAACAATGACAATCAAAATGGTTAGGGTTTCGAAGTTTTAAAAATTCATATATGAAGTCTTTTTTCAATCCAAGCGGCGCCGTTTTTGGCTTTTTGCAAAAATTTAGAAAACCAGCCGGGTCCCAATTCAATTCAATAGACCTATTTTCGACCGGTTCGACAGTCTTATATTGGTTTTTCAAAATGCCGGTTTTAGCATCTGCCCGAGTCATTTTCTCTATCGGTTCGCGGTTCGATGGTTTGACTAGCCGGTTCAAAACAAATTTTAGAACCTTCAGAATGAATGAACGAAGGAAAGTTAGGAACGAAAGGGGGAGTGTCACAACACAGAGCAACCCGTTCTTCGTTTTCCCCTTATTCAAAAAACGGTTGGATCACGGTTCGGTTCGACCGACCGGTTTCCAACCGGTTCAATAGTTCAATCATGATTTTTGAAATTGGCGGTTTTAACATTTGTCCGAGTCATTTTTCGTAGCGGATCACGGTTTAACTGGTTCGAACGGCCGATTCGAACCGTTTTTAAGAACATTGATTAAAACCATTACTTGTCTAGCTTACAACACAGAAGTAGTTCAAGGAATCGAAATGCAAGAGTGAAAATTAAGCTTGACCTAAGTTCAACTATAATTGAACTAAAGACAGAAACATTAATTTTCAAAAAGAGTTCATAAAAAATATAGTGCATAATAATTTTTTAAGTAAAAGAGATGAAACTAACAATTCTTAATAGTTAATATAAACTAAAAAATTAATGTTTATGTCTTTAGTTCAATTAAGAGTTGTTAGTTTCATCTCTTTTACTTAAAAAATTATTATGCACTATATTTTTTATGGACTCTTTTTGAAAATTAATGTTTCTGTCTTTAGTTCAATTATAGTTGAACTTAGGTCAAGCTTTATTTTCACTCTTGCATTTCGATTCCTTGAACCACTTCTGTGTTGTAAGCTGGACAAGTAATGGTTTTAATCAATATTCTGAAAAACGGTTTGAATCGGCCGTTAGAACAAGTTGAACCGTGATCCGCTGTGAAAAACGACTCGGACAAATGTTAAAACCGCCAATTTAAAAAATCGTGATTGAACTGTTGAACCGACTGGGAACCGGTCGGTCGGACCGAACCGTGACCCTGCCGGTTTTTTAAATAGGGGGAAAACGAAGAACGCGTTGCTCTGTGTTGTGACACTCCCCCTTTCGTTCCTATTTTTCCTTCCTTCATTCATTCTGAAGGTTCTAAAAACCGGTTTGAACCGGCTAGTCAAACCGATCGAACCGTAAACTGATAGAGAAAACGACTCGGGCAGATGCTAAAACCGGTATTTTGAAAAACCAATATAAGACCGTCGAACCAGTAAAAAAATAGGTCTATCGAACCAAACCGAGACCCGGCTGGTTTTCTAAATTTTTGCAAAAAGCCAAAAATAGCGCCGCTTGGATTGAAAAAAGACTTCATATATGAATTTTTAAAACTTCGAAACCCTAACTATTTTGTTTGTCATTGTTTGTCATTCTTTTATGCCCCTTTTCATTGTTTTTGTTGTCTGCAGTGAATTTGAAGTATCGCGGGTTTCACCTATGTGATCATCTTATTAAATTAGAGCTTGTGAGTTTATGTTAATTTTGTAAAAGAGCTTATTTGGTTTATGTTTCTGTTGTTGAAAACTTAATGTTCCTGAAGAATTTCTTTGTAAAGATAATGGCTCTGAAAATCATATCGGACCGGCCGATCTAACCAGTCCAACTAAAAACCGCCAACAATTCCAATTCGGTTTAATAGGTAAAATCGGCAATTCAAAAACCGCTCTAAAACCATTGAACTAGTCGAGAACCGGCCAGTCGGGCCGAACCAGGACCCGGCCGATTTTCCCTTTTTTGCCGAAAACGTCACCGTTTTGGTATTAGAGGAAAATGGAACCAGCCTCTCCGTTTCATGCATTTGCTTCCCTCTTTCAAACCCTAGCCTCAACACTCTTCTAAGCTGCGTCACCGCCGCCGTCGAATCTGGTCCAGTCGTCGTCCCTACTGTTTCAGCGTCGTCGCAGCTCATCTCTGCCGTCGCGTCGCTCCGCATATGCTCCACCCTCCTCTGGTCGAACAATCACAGCTTATTCCTCAAGCCGATCTCAGTCCTCGTCTTTGTCTGCTTTGTCGCACTACTGTCGCCGTCCGTCATCGTCGTAGTCATCGTTAAGTGACGAGACACACAGACAGAGAGAGAGAGAGAGAGAATGCACTGCGAAGGGGAAAGAAGGGGTGGAGGTCGCAGGAGGAGGCGCGCGAATGGTGAGGCCTATGCTTCTTCCGTCGTGTTTGAGATAATAAGATTAGACATTGATTTTTCTGATTATGGTTTTGGTCTGAATTTGATCATGTTTAAATTTCATGATTTTGTTTCTGGCTCCTAAAAGTTGGGTTTCTTTTTCTAATATGCTTAACATCAGAAAGATTTGGAGAAGTTTGTTACTCTTTATTAAAAATGTGTTGAAACTTTATTAAAATTTTGTTGGAAATTTTGTTATAAGTAACATAGATAGATAGATAGATAGATAGGATATACCAAACTGAAACTTGAACTGTGAAAGATACCCTGTGTTCTAATGCTACTTTACTTCATATATCGTTTCTCATTCGTGGTGTTTTTGAAGTCCCTTATACCCTTGAAGCCACTTCCTCCATCATGGACATCTGAGGTTTTGTTAAAACTATGTTGAAAATCTTGATGAGCATACTAAAATTGTATTGTGTTGGTTGTCCTAAGGTTTTGTACTGCTGCAAATTTGTTCATTTCACCGCTTCATGTTTTAGGAATGGCTTTTATTGGTCTCATTTTTTAAGAATTTGTTTTATTTTTAATAATTTGTTCCTATCTCATGATATGCTTTCAGTGACATACGCATTATATTTTGTTTACGTTTGTGTTCGTATTTGTTTGCCGGATTATTTAATGTCTCCATTTGACTAGAGATATAAGAAGCATTATTTTTAAAGGTGGGTTTTCTTGACCATCATTATTACTTCTATGTTTTATGATTTTTCTGCTAGTGGTGCTTATTATTATGCCATTTTGATATTATGATTGATTTGATCATAATTAGATGGATTCAGAATCAATACATGTTACCTAATATTAGTATCTTTGATATATGAATTGAACTCTGTTGGGATTTGAAGTGAAGATTTTTCTTTTTACCTTTGTTTTATCTTATTTATTTATTAGCTCTGAGGGATATTTCTTTACATTTTGATCATTCCCTCTTGATGCGGGAGTTCTAGTGCAACTCTGGTTTTCCCTTTTTTCTGGGGTTTGAAGTGGAAGTGGGAGTTCGGGTGATTTGGATTATACCCGAGAGAAGGGGCTGGTTGATGCAGCTTTTGCTTAAATAATTAAAAGTTCATTTATGCTCAACTTTGAAGATGCTGTCTGATCAGAGAAAAAAGGTAAACTTACTCAGCTCATATGTGTATTTAGATTCACATGTATGTATCTTAATATGTTTTGGATTGGTTTTGACTTTAGAAAAGTCACATAATGCGATTGATGTGAATGTGATGCTATTGATATGTTTCTTTTCATGGAGTTTTGCGATTGATGTGAATGTGAATGAGATTGGATATTTTTCTTATAGATCTATGTACTTATACAGTGATATTATTGATAATTGTTAATGAATTGAACTTAAACTTTTTTTCTTACTATACATCACAAAGATTGTAACGAAGTCAAACTAATTTCCATTCTAAGATTCGAACTAGCCCTGCTTGAGCATTTCCTTTGGATGGTAAATGACTAGTTTTGTTTATCAGTTTATAAGAGTTTGATGAAGCTAATCTGGTTTAAATTCTACTGATGCAATTCAACTTGTGAAATGCCTTTTATTCTGTAGCCTAAACCCCTGAAGAATTTGAATGGATCAATCTGTCAAATTTGTGGTGAAACTGTTGGATTAACAGACAGCGGCGATGTCCTTGTTGCTTGCAATGAGTGTGCATTTCCAGTTTGTCGTCCTTGTTATGAATACGAGCGAAAGGATATACCAGTGTTGCCTCCAGTGCAAGACTAGATACAAAGGTGTAAAGGTAGTTTACTTTGTGCATGTGTTTTCTTTTTTTCTGTTTTGGACTCTGATGATCCTTTGTCTTAACTTTGAATTGAACTGAAAGAATCATCTTTGGATTTCAGGGAGTCCTCGAGTGGATGATGTGGATGATGTTGATGATTTGGCGAATGAGTTAAGTTATGGCCAAGGAAAGGCCAAGGCACGGCCGCAGTGGGATGAAGATGCTGACATCTCTTCCTCTTCAAGACATGAACAACCAATTCCACTTTTGACTCATCGACACCAAGTAATGCATCAAACTTGGATTTTTAGATTCTAACTATAATAACTTATTTCCCTGGTTGGATCTTACTTCATATTGTGCATTTCCATGCTCTTGCTTCTATGATTAGCAATTTCCATAATTCTGAAGTAATAATGTTTAGTTAACTTCTCATACTACTTCATTTGTAATATCACTTACTGAACAAGTTTTTGTACAGATTTCTAGGGAGACTGCTACACCTGATACGTAATCAGGTCGAACTACATCAGGCCCTTTAGGTCCATCTGACAAGGTTCACTCACTTCCATATGTTGATCAAATGCAACCAGGTGTGGGTTTGGCTTGAACTGATGATATACCATATTATATTTTCATGGTTGTTATGGATTCTTACTTGATAATATCTTTCTTGTTACAGCTCCAGTAAGAATTGTAGATCCATCAAAGGACTTAAATTCTCATGGTCTTGGAAATGTTGACTGGAAAGAAAGGGTTGAAAGTTGGAAACTCAAGCAGGAGAAGAATGTGGTGCATGTGAATGGTAGTAGATATAATGAGGGGAAAGGTGATATTGAAGGAACTGGTTCCAATGGAGAAGAACTTCAAAATGGTGACTTTGTCTTGGAATTGGAAAACTAAAGATATGGACACAGTAATTTTAATATTTAGCGAGAAATATGTTACTTTTAATAAATGATATTCTTATAGTAGACCAGTAGTCTATAAACATAGCATTCTGCATTAACTCAGAATTTGAGACCGTAGTTAATTTTATGGCTTGAAATCGTAATTTTGAAATTATAGAGACTTTGAGATTACAAAGACGATTAATCGTTGTTCCAAGATTTTCTTTCAGTAGTCTATCAATATTTTGAAATCAAAATTTTTTCTAATTATCTGTGTTTATTCTTCGTATTAATTTATGTTTTAATTATCTTTTTAATAAATAAATAAATAATTAAATATACGCTATTTTTTAGGACGCCGTCAACTTTATAAAGATACTTTTCGGCTCAATTTTATGGATATGAAAGGCTTGGGTGTGCTATTCCCAGATGTGGAGTTATGGCGTACAAGACAAAACTGTGGGACAGATTTTTCTGAGCCAAAGGTAGAACAACTCGGACCATGCGAGTTCTTTGGAAATGAAATTTTGCTTCACAAATAGCATGGTCCGATTTGCAGCTGATGGAATTTGAAATCTGAAACACGCAACTCGGACCCTCCGTTTTGCTTGTTCTGGCTAATTTTGTTGAGCAAAACGTAACTCGGACCGTCTGTTTTCAAAAACACAACTCGCAGGGTCCGAGTTCTGATTCCTTTGATCCCACAACGAGGTGAAGCACCTCTCCTCCCCATACGCGAGTCCAACACCTCCTTTCCTTCCATATTCAAATTAAAAAGCGATACTTTTCTTGTAAACTTAATTTGTACAATTTGTAGAGTTGAAGTTTAACAAAAGCAAGAAAGAGTTGCCATAAACAAGAATAAGAAGAGAAAAAGATGATACTTTTATTTGCAAAAAAGATAACTTGAGTGGTTTATACACTCTGCTGTACAAATGTTATCCTCAATTATCAATACAACCTAAGATATTATCAAATTGCAAGTTCAAAATTGCTTCACCAAAATTAATAATGAATGAAAGAATGATTAGAGAGAACTCAATAAAGGCAACCTCAAGCAGTTCTCAACAAAGAAAAAAACTCTGCACATCATCAAACCACTACAAATAAAGGTGGAGAATGGTGGAAAATCTCCAGTTTCTCTCTACATCATGAAATCCATCTTGGGAGGAGCAGAAGTAGCTATGTTAAAAAACACTGATGATGTCCCTTTCAATCCATGCCAGTTTATCACTACAGAATAGATAGCATATCTGAGGTGTATAAGAAAAAGAGCAAAGACAACAATGTGGAAGTTAAAAAATATGTAGACAGTGACAGGCAAAGTTTCCTTCTACTTGCAACTTGAACTGCATTGAATCAACACGAGGCAAAGTATAATGTAAACCTCAGAACAATTGAACGGTCACTTTGAGTTTGTTTTGTTTTCATTTCGGCAACTTGTAAGATTCGTCTTCGTCATGCCAAGTTTTTCTTTGAACTCTGTAGCTGACAGATAAGCCTGCATGCATGTAGCTCAAACAAGTAAGAACCAAAATGAATAAATCTTATAAATACAGTTTTGAAGGTATTAAGAAAAGGTGACTAAGATGAAGGTGATTTTATATGAAGATGATAGCTGAGAACTGTTAGATGGTTTAATATGTTTGACTAAACTGTTTAATATAATATGTGTAACATCTTAGCTATCATCTTTGAATCACCTTAAGAAAAAGCTTATACCTCTCGTTGTCTGGTACTGGATTGCTAGAAGCTGTGTTAACGCTACCATACGGATAAACTGGGAGTCCTTCATCGTCGTCAGCTTCACCTTCTTTTGCATCTTCCTCTGTAAGAGATTCTAATCTGCTGCTCATAGAATCCTCACTATCACTTCTTTTTGGGTTTGATTTGAGTGTATTGGAAGTCACTTTACACCATAACAACGCAAGAAACAGATGAGGAATATTACATTAAAGCAAAATCTATTACTGAAATCAAATATCAATGGAGGAGGAAACTCATCAAGTTTATTATTTCATACCTCTAAGCGACTGAGGTATCAACTTTCCCCGTGCTGAAGGCATTTCAAAACTAGAAGTAAGCCGAGCTATGGCTGAAGACTTAGATCCAAGACCAAGAGAAAGAGTATTCAAGTTTGCTGTCCCTGATTTTGGATACACTTTTCTCACAATTGGAGGTGGGGTTGAAAGGTTCCTATCTTTAGGCTTCTCAAAAGTGGATGCTATGGCGTTAAATGCTGGCGACCGCCCCTGACACGAACACGTTCAGGAGTAGGACTAACAGACATGCTGCGCGAGGAACGCTAGCACTTATCACCATATTGTAAAGATGGTCTTCGTTTTGGTTTCTGTTAACGTGTTAAGTATTCAACAACCAAAAGGATAAATGAAAATGGAAACAAAATATAAATATGAAGGTCAATGCTTTCACTACTATGCAATAATGTAGGGCAGATTAGTAGATGAAGTACACTAGAATTATGTGAGGAAAATGAAAATGAAAAGTGAATCTTCAGAGAACTATAATTCAAGAACTGTCAGGGAAGCAAAGAAAAGATGCCTTACAACCACTGGTGGAGTACCCCCATTTCTCAAGATTGTAGGCTTCCTTTGAAATGAATTTCCAAGCATCTGCCAAGAAAAAGTAGGGTTTGGGGGGAGGGGTGGATGATCAACAAACAAAAATTCAAAATGATATAAAATAATATAATTTAAACTATTATACTGAGAAACTTACTGCAGCTTTTGCAGCCTCCCATTTGAAGAAACAAGTGAAGAACGGTGCTAATACCGCATATCCGAAACAAAGTTCAAACACTTTGCCGTATCCTCATTCCTTATTCACAAATTAATCCTTAAAAAACCATTCATTACCATTATTAACATATTACCATAACAAGACAGCTATTGACACTAAGACATCAACCAAATGCCACAACCTTCTCAGATCTCAATAGTAACCACCACTTAAAAAAATAACAACGCTCCCCTATCCAACAAAGTGCTACACATTCTTGTAAATACAGTTAGTTAAAATAATCCAAAGACATTGCAAAAACCAAAAAATACTGAAAATATTTACCTTGCCACGCATCTTATGACAGGAGATTGGTATGAAGAAGAGGTGTGCCTGATCAGGATCGAGGGTTCGAAACCTGCTCTCCCGAATTTTTTGGAAGAAATATCCCTCACCGCTGGCGTATTTCTCAGTGAGCTTCCTAGGTGTTTGATAAAATGTCTTGGGATCTCCATCAGCATATATACAAACCTTGAACTTCTCCATCATCTCCGCGTAGTTCAGCTTGAAAACCTGCGGTGAGTGGTATATATCAGACAACTCTTCACCTCCTTCTTCCTCATCGTTGCGTTCTTTCACTTCAGGATCCACTAGCTTCACTACAGAGATCTTTGAGACCAAAAAATTAAAATTTTTTTATCAATTTTTTTCTGATGAAAAAAAAAAAGAAAAATCTTAGAAATTAAAAAGAAGAAGAAAAAATCGAGCATTCAGCAACTAAAGCAAAATTAAAAGCAGGGCCACTTACCTTCGACAGAGATACGGCGGCAACCGGCGACACGACGGCGAGAGCAGAGACGACGGCAAGCGGTGACCCGATGTCGAGCTGCTCCAAGCCACGGACAGAGAAGCCAGCGAGGATGGGACGATGTGCCGAACTACCTGGGTTCCGGACAGAGGGAAGAGGAAGAAGCGGAAGCGCTGAGTCCCGGGACGCCGGCGGCAAAGAATCTAGGCTAGGGTTTTGCCGTTTTGGCATGTTTCAGAGGAGAGGGGAGGGGGCACTAATGATATTAGGAGAATTGAAAAAGATGAAGAACAGATTGATTTTTTTATTTTTTTGATTGTTTTGTTTTGCTTCAAAAGGCACAAGAATGATTATAGAAATTGGAGAAGCCGAAGAACAATTGATTTTTGTTTTTTTTATATGTTTTTGTTTTGTTGTTTAAATTAATTGAAACTATAAAATTAGGATTAATTGAATTTTAAAATTTGATTAATTTTAAAGGGTATTTTTGTTTAATCAAATAAAGTAAGGATGTTTAAGACTTTTTATAAAATTAAATAAAAAATATATTTTTGTTTTTATTTAATTGGAGGGGTGTATTAGTAAAAGTGGCGAAATAATATATATTTTAAAAAGAAAAATTAAATGCTGATGTGGAAAACAAATTCCACGTGGCTTGTTACTATTTGTCCATGTTTTTAACGTATCGGTACGTATGAATTTATCATCGTACCGTAGCAAACACCTTTCTGTTTCTATGTGAATTGTTTTTTCTACCGTCTCTTAGGATGGGGGTAGGGGTGAATGAATGAATGTCCCTATTAGCTATTTCACTTTGGAAGAGTTCACCACAAATTCCACAATGCTACTGCTCTTGTTTATTTATTGTAAGAATTTATTATTGACTTTTGTGTATGGGCCTATGTGGAATGGTCAATTCAGTTTGGATGTGGACATTCAAATTAACATCGAGGCCAATACTATACACAAAATTTCCTCTTTCTAGTTTCTAACATTATTTTTCTTTTTTCTTTTTTTTTTAGTCTTTACAACACAATATTTTTACACTACACACTCATAAACACTACATGAGTTTCTTTTTCCACCACTTGCTAAAGCAAATTTTTTTTTGGTGACTGGGCTAAAACAAGATTTAAATTAGAATGTAATTATTTGAAAAGTATAAAATATATAACTTTTTCGTTGTCATTGGACAACTCCTAATCTTAGATACTCTAATAAATTAGACAACTTCCAATCTTAAGTATACAACATATTCATATATTTTTCACACTTTTATCATATTTTTTCTCAATTACAATTATTAGAATTTGAACCCTAGACTTTTAAAATAAAAAAGAGAAGATATGCCATGTAAACTAAAGTTCATTGGCATAAAATATATCACTTAAAATCAAGCCTCCAACTACAACATGTTTTTGGTCATGCTTCTTTCTAATATTGTTTGGACGGGCTCAAACTTTTGGGCCTACCAATCTTTTCTTTTCCTTCAAAATTTGCCGAATCAAGTGAATTATGTCCGTAGCTCAAGTTTCTGATCTACATGTGAGTGGTATTAGAGTGATCTATGTTGTTAACTAAGTTGGATGGAGTGAGGTTGGCTCATTGATTTATTTAAATAAATATATTAGTTAACGACAAATTTTTAAATAAAATTTAAATTTATAATAAATTAGTTCGATTAATAGTCTGTTTAAAAAATTTTAATGATATAAAATTGAATTTCAATCTGAATTCTAGAGTTTAAAATAAATTAATAATATTATATAATTGAATTGAATTTCACTTTTTAAAATATTTATCAAATGAATTAAAATTTTATAATAAATAACTTTATCCATTATTAATATAACATTATATTTAAATAATAAATATACTTATTTATTAAATTAAGGTAAATAACAAATCGATATTCAAAAGATTCTTACGCTAATAAAATGGTACATGACTTTTGTTATTAACAAAATAACTCTTGAAAGATTTTAAAATTTGACAAAATCATCAAACCATAAAAAGATGATGTCACAGTAAACGAAAAATGCTAATGTGACAGTCGGAAGAGAATTCTAATGATGGTAAAAAATTCCAGCAATATTTTTAACAGAGAACTCCAACAATGCTTTTAGTATCCTACTCAATATAGCTTTGTTCCAAAAAGGTATAGCTTGGATAACATTATCATTACTGAAGAAGTCGTTCACTTCATGATAAAAATATTATATTTAAAAATATTATTATTAATTAACAAAATTAAATAGTTCTTTATGGTTAATTTTAATGACAAACCAACAACAAAAAACAAATATGAACTATCAAGAACCAACTTGTTTAGTGAACTAATGAATAGCAAGTAAAAAAAGGGACTAGTTATTAATACTAAATTATAGCAACTAATTAACCAATTTGGATTGGTCGAGTAGTCAGCTCACTTGTCTGCTTAAGCAAGTATTGGGAGTGATCGCGACGGATTAGTCATTGACCTATCAGGTTGGAGGATATCATGAGAAACAAAAAAAATTATGACAACTAATTCATGTTATTAAAATGGAATAAAATTATGCAACTTTTTACTAGTGTCGTGATTGACACGGCTTCACTTGAAATTTTCGGACATATTGGCAAATGCTTGGTGTCATTAATACAAGTTAAACACTTAAAATCTATATATGTGTATATTTTTTTAATATACATAATAAATCTTTAAAAAAAAGTATATATTATATTAAGTAAGTCGAAGGAAAGGAAAAAAGGAATGAAGGTGGTGAAAAAAGAGAGAGTGTGCGTTGAAAGGTGAGACACATTGAGAGGGTGGCATTTACGTTGGTCTGTCATAATTTTTGTCTAACACAATTGAATTTTTTTTTTTTTGCAAAAATACCCTTAGCCTATTATTGCAACATCAGTACTATATCTCTTCTTTATTACAAGAATAACTCAATTTGATCATTTACCATTATATTCCTACTTCTTTATTGTATAATTTAAAACTATATTAATGATTAATTTAAATATTAAATAAAATAATTAGTCTTCTAAATAACAAAACAACAGAAACCTAAAACCTTTTAGGGTTCATATGCTGAACGCAGATTTTATTCGAGGCAGCAGTGGCGATTCAGATGATAGCACAAGAAAAGTGTGATCACCGGTAAGTCCTCTCTAATGTATGAATGTTGTATTTTATCACAGAATTTCTTCTTCCTTCCACATTAATGATTTTTTGTTTATTTTTTCATAGATTTAAATATGTTTCTTGCACATATAGTTGTCGATATTTCTTGCATAAACATTAATGTTTCTTTTTCCTTTTATTTTTTTAATCGATATTGAGTTTGATAGCACAAGAAATTTTTTTTATAATTTTAACACTTTCTTCTATTTTACTTATTTTAAAATTTAATAAATTTAAAAAAAATATAAAACTAGAACAATGCTATTATTTTCATGTTAGTGGTTTCTGTACTTTGATTTATTAGAATACTATTTATTTTATGTTTTTCTGGTTATAAATAAAATTCCTGATTAGGATCTTGAAGTGGATGATAAAATAGAAGAAAAAGTATTTTTTGATGAGATGATCGAAGAATTAGATGATACAAAGAAATTTTAAAAAATGTATCAAGATAAAATTGAGCATAAAGTTGTGAATTTTGAAAATTTAGGAGAGCAAAAATTTTAAGCAATGTTTGATAGGAACGATTTTTCACGTCAGATGGATGAAGTATATCGAATAGATGATATTAAAAATATTGCCAAAGTTGATTTTCTAAACACAGGTGTTCATCAGATGGAATATTTTCATTTTTCTAATCTTCATATAGCATTTGATTTATATAACCATTATACAAAATCTGTTGATTTTAGTGCTAGAAAAAGTAAGACTTGAAAAAATAACAAAAGAGAATATGTGAAGCAATTATTTGTGTGCTTTCATGAAGAATTTAGACTAGAGAAATATTATAATATGAAAAACATAAAAAGGGAGTCAAAATCTGAGACTTGTTGTGATTGCCTTGATAGATTTGTAGTTTGTTTTGTGGCTTAGACTGAAAGATGACACGTGACTTTGTTTGTTGAATCCTACAATCATGATTATCTTAATCCTAAGTTAGTTGGTTTTCTTCCTACACATAGAAAAATGGCAGAAATTGATACTAGTCAAATGAGCAACATAAAGAATGCAGGCATTAGCACACTCCATATATATGCTATGTTAGCTAATCAAATAAGTGATTACGAGAATGTTAATTATACCTTAAGGGAATGTATAATGCGATTGCTAGGCGAAGGTGTCATGTCCTAGGCGATGCTAGAGAAGCATTGCGATACCTCAAAAACCAGAACAAGGGAGTGGAGACTTATTTAAATGATTTTATTCTTTTGGATTAACGAATTAATATAATCTAACGACTAACATATTTCAATTGTACGAAATAACTCATCTATAGAAACATTCTGCATTTGCGGCGATGTCGGGTCTTGTGTAGGAGTTGCACTCGTTGCAACAAATTTCACACCGTTTATACGCATAAAAGGTTCAGCTTCAACCCTGCAACCAAATATTAGCAATATTAACTGGAAATATACGTAAAATGAATATTACAATCGATGAAAAGTAAATTTATTTACTTAGAATTTGTGACCAAATCAGGTGCAACTGCAGTGACATTCTCTATAATGGTCATTGAAATTGTAAAACGTATTGCTGACAATGTTAGGTTGGTTGACAACAAAAAGAGTTTACAATTGACTCACTGTTATAGATTTTATAAAGTAACAATTACAGAAACAGATTGAGTGAAATTAATTGAGGTATTCCGAAATTTTATCACTCATCAAACATAGAAAAAGGAATGTGATAATAAATTAAAGTCATTTAGTACACGTTTAATTCAATGTTAAATATAAAAACTTGTTATCACATTTATGAGCATTCAATTTTTAAAAATACTTGGATATTACTCTAAATGTCAAATTTTATATTTCAATTTTTAAATTAAAAAAATAAAATAAAAAATAGGGTGGTTACGGAGATTGTAAGTGCACTATAAATTTACTCTATTAGCTACTAAAACCACTTCATTTTAAAGAGAAAAGTAGTCTCAACAGTCCAATATAATCCCGGAGTGGAGTAAGCTCGTTCAAGAATTCCATGGTACTATATTTGTTAAGCTTTATTGAGCTACTTTCTTTCTTTTCATTGAAGATATGTTGAATTTTGTTACTATTTAGTGGCACTCCCTTCTTTTTTTACATTATTATAATTTAAAAATTACTTATTATTTTTTTTCAATTAATGAATAACTTTTTACCTAATAGAAAAAAATTATTTATTAACAATGTAACAATTATATTGTTGAGTAACAATAAAAAAATATAACAATAATATAAACAGACTTTATTCTATTATAATAATAATTTGAATAGTATATCTTATGAATATTGTAACTTCTCTTTTTTACTTTAATCTTAAATATAAATTCAACTCACGTATATAAAAAATATTTTACTTTACTATAAAATATAAAACTACTTTAAAATCGTTATTTTGACAAGTTTAGTTAACTCATAAGTTTGATTTAATGGAACTGCATCTGTGAGCTCATTTAAACTAAACTCATTAATAGTTCAAGAAATTGGATCCATATATTATTGAGTAGAACTTGAATAAAGATTGATTTAACTGGTTAGCTCATAACTTGACTTAATGTATATATATATGTATATTATTTATTTGAGCTAATATATGTTATATTCATCATATTTGAGTCATTTAATAAATTTAAACCAATTCTAGATTTTTTTATAAGCTAAATTAAAAAATAATCAGAGATATTTCTAGAGCTTTTTACGAAGATGAAGACATAAATTAACTATTAAAATCAATTAAATTACTGTATAAGAGAACAAACTTCACTCATAAATAAGGAGGTTTCATTATTCTCATTAATGAACTTTTTAAAAAGAACTATGACAATGTTCTTATTATACAAACACATGTTATATTTATCACAACTATCTCAAGAGGCATTCAAATGTTTAATACAATTTTTCTTACTCAATTATAGTAAAATCGATTCTAGTAAAATCACATTTTTTTTTATCGTTGTCCTATCCACAGTGATAACATTATTTTTCATGTGGTATAAGTATATTTTGATCTATAAATAGTATTTTCAAGATTCTCTTTATTTTATTTTTTCCATTAGTTTCATAATCATTTTACCATAAGTATACAAACAAAAATAAATGAATGAATACAAGTTATTCGATATATAAAATAGGATAATATATACCAAATGATCTATATATTATTCCTGTTAAGTAAGTTCAATTATTATCCTTAAGTAACTTTTGTTTTTAAAAAAATTATGAGTATTCTCATGAATGTATTTTTAACAATAATTAACTATTAAAAAATATTCATCAACAATCCTTCACTCATTCTCTCTAATTAACAAAGTTTAATTATGTCGTGCTCAACCATAAGTTTCAACAAATATATTGCGTCAAAAAATATACAAGATTATTTACTTACCTTTCTTGTTCCATAATTAGATTTATTCAATTAACTTATAATTAGTCTCATACATATTTTTTTATTGATCTTTTGTGTGGTATACCATCAATTTCAAATTTTTAAGTATATAAATATTATGAAATCAAACAGTCACAACTATAAATCTGTTGATGAAAAAGGTTAAAAAATTAAAGAAATTACAATAAAATAAATTTAGATTTTGCTAATCTAAAAAATGAAAATAAAAACATTGTAAGAAAAAATTAAAATTTTATTTGAAAAAGTGAGAACGACTCTGATGCCTTGAGAAATGGTTAGAAATTTTGGGTTTCCTTTGAAAAAAGTTAAAAAGTAATTTGATTATCAAGATATTTTAGACATTTTAAATTTTAAATAAAATTCCAATGAAATAAAATTTTAAATCGAATATATTTGGATTGAAATGGATTTTGAGAAAAAAATAAAGAGATTAAATTAAATTTTATCTAAATTAATTTAATTATTTTATTTTAAATACTGAAATTAAATTATATTTTGATAAGAATTGAATTTTTAGGAGTTTCCAAACACCCTAAAACATGACAACGAATTTTCTACTTCAATTATTATTATACAGTGTTGACATGAAGCCTTAAGTATTAAAATATCAACATGATATTTTTAAGAGTAAAGTATTGTTTTTGTTCCCAACGTTTGGGGTAAGTCTTAAAATTGTCCCTAACATTTTAATCGTCCTATTTAAGTTCCTAACGTTTTAAAATTGATTCAATGTTGTTCTGCCGTTAGGGATCCGTTAACAGAATTGACAGCGGGACAAAATTGAGACGATTTTGAAATGTTAGGGACTTAAATAGGACAAAAACGTTAGGAACAAAAACAATACATAAAAATAAATTTTAATTTAATTTTATCTTTCAATAATATTAATTTTTTACTATACATAGTATTCAATTATTTTTTAATTACATCTAAATAAATTACACTTAATCACATTACTTTCATTTTAAATAAATTTATTTTTTTATAATTTTAAAGATTTTTGATACATTAGAGACAAAAGGTATAATTTATATTTTATTGTATATATATTATTTTTTTCTGCAAGTTTATATACTAGTCATTTTACAAATATTTCATGATAACTAAAAATCTATAAGAGTAAAATTATAAAAAAAATAATTTATTTAAAATAAAAGTAATATGATTAAGTGTAATTTATTTAGATGTGATTAAAAAATAATTGAATACTATGTATAGTAAAAAATTGATATTATTGAAGGATAAAATTAAAATTTATTTTTATGTATCATTTTTGTCCCCAACGTTTTCTTCCTATTTAAGTCCCCAACGTTTCAAAATTGTCTCAATTTTATCCCCGCCGTCAATTCTGTTAACGGATTCCTAACGCAGGACAACATTGAGTCAATTTTGAAACGTTAAGTACTTAAATAGGACGATTAAAACGTTAGAGACAACTTTGGAACTTACTCCAAATATTGGGTACGAAAATGATACTTTATTCTATTTTTAATATTACAATAATAAACTAAAAATTTAGTAAAATTAAATAAGTACCTTAAATTAGTTAATTAATTTGATGTAAAAACTAAAATAAATCTAATTACTCTATTTAAAATATCTATTTGAAGTCTTACTCTTAGCCATATTATTTTACTACCATTATGCTATGTTGGCACTGTAATCCTCTGTAGTTTAATTAGGGGCAAACCAAAATTCAATATTTCACCTCAATACATATATGACTATTTATCAGAGACTAATTATTAAAAAAAAAAGATTAAAAATCAATCTGTGATTTGTTTCTAACAAAATTGTATTGAACTCATTAATTCCTACCACACTTCTTTCACATAGGACTATTTGAGCAAACCAGAATTGAAGCTCATAGCTTGCTTCTACACTGTTGAGGTATATGAGCTGAATTCACAATCTAGCTCCTTCATTTCTCAAGATAGGGTTTATTTGAAGCCATGGGAATCAAAAACGGGATCGCTCTCGCGTGGATGGCAGGTTACCGCAAGTTATGGTGCGAATCGGATTCCAAACGAGCCTTCAATCTCCTCAAGGAAGGGTCTCGGAGGGGTTTTCATGGCGCTTCTTCAATTGAGATTCATGACAATGAGGAACTTACATGCGGTGCTATTCTTCTCCTGCACTCGAATGAAGCCCTCCTTGCTGACAAGAACACCGTGATTTTCCTCCGCTAAGTTCTCTTATCTTTTCTTTGAATTAGGGTTTTATTTATCTGGAATTGAATTAGGTTTACTTGCTTTAATAAATTTATTGTGTTTTGGAACCAATCACAGTGTTTTTACCTATTGATATGAAGGCAAAGATTTTGGTATCATGCAATTTTGATCATTTGTCTAACCCCTATATTAGATTCAGACTCGGATGCAATTGTCTTCGTGGAAAGTTGATGGTTGAGAACCTTAAACGATTTGATATATTTGACAACATTTTCATAAAACGATTTTTCAACAATCAAAATAACAGTTCGTGAGTTTCCACCATTGAATTGAACATAGATATGAATGGCATTTATGGGATAAAAGAACAAACTTGCATTCATATAATGACAATAATATTTAGTTCAAATAATCCCTCTGCTTTGAGGATAAGTCTAGAAACCAAATCATCACACACCTAAACAAAGGGATATATAAAAGAAGCTCCCTTTAGCATGATCATTCTCTATGAACAATAGTTTTGTGAGAAAGAAAAGTAGAACCGTAAAAGAAATATGATAGTCATTCCCTAATGATGGCTTAATATGTATACTGAACGATGGATGATTTTGATGAACTTGGCCATGGCACTTGAACTACAACCATTCCCTCTTCATACTCAAAATCGACATCTTTGCCATCAATCTTACAAGCTCTAGGACTCTCTGAGGAAAAGACCCTCATCTCCCCAGCTCCTCTAACACCAACCTCAACAATATTCTTCTCCTCATCAAAGTCCAATGTTTGAATTGCTCCACTGTTGTTCAACATGTTCACCAGACCAATAGGAGCAAAATTCACAACCTTGTTGCTGCCACCGCAGTTCAAGGATCTAACTGGTGACACAGTTACAAGCTCAAAGTTGAATGGCTCCAATGAGATTTCATGGTACTCATTTGGTGATGAGAGGACTAACTTCTTGGCTTGGCTGAAATACATTGCAAAAGTTTGAACATTTTCAACGGGGATTGGGTTGTTGCCATTATTCCATTCAATGTCTTTGATGTTGGCTTTTGTTGATACCAAATGAGAAAACTCCAAAGCACATTTGGTTGTTCTTGTTTCACGGAACCACCCTCCACCTTGGCAGTTAAATGCTCCAAGAACTCCAGTGTACTAGATATACCAAAATGCATAAAAATCATGTTAGTTTCTAGTTCTTGCAAATATGTGTGTTATGATAATTTAGTTTGTTGATAAATCTTTATCTTGAAATATCAACTATTACATTAAAAATGTAAACTAAGTTGAAGACAATGATAACTTACTAAGCAATTTGTTGGGTGATTAAGTACAGAATAAAGTTGTTCATTCTTTTACCTCTAACAGTATTAGAACTCATCTAATTTTCTTCAATAGTATTTGAATGTTAATGAAGATTCTTATCATTTATCAAACAATGTCATTACTCATTATAAAAGCATACAAAGCCATATACTACAATGTTTGGAACTCAGACTAATTCAGGCCCTATTAACCTTTGTATTAAAAAGTGGGGGTGAGTCATTACTCAATTTGTTTGTTTCCTTAAGTTATCCCAAATGACCCACATTTCATGCCTATATATAATTCTTATTATGGTAATGCTAAGGAGACAACAAAAACAGTCCAAATTTGCCTTATTTAGCATTTATTAATTGTAGCAACGATTAATAAATGTTAAATAAAACAAGTTTTGACCGTTTTGGCTGATTTTTTATTGTCTCCTAGACATTATTGTTCTTATTATTATATGATTGCCAATGATCAATTCAATTATAGGAAAATAGGAGGGGAAAAGGTATCTAACTCACCTTATTGAGGTTCCATATTTTTAGCATAGTTTTGCCATCATGAAGTGGGTCAGAAAAGAGACAGTCCCTAGTTGGGAGAGCATAGTGTTGACACCTTAGGATGGAGCCATCTGGCAAGACCAATTTCCTGAGGAGTTCAAAGTTGTGGTTGCCAACAGTGTCACTAATGTAAATGGGACCACCAGAAATGGCTCTTGAGGCTGCATGGAAAGCAGCACAAGGGTGTGTAGATTGGAACATGTCCCAATCTGGGTGGATGAAGTTCCCCATCCACATGCTGTTGTATGCACAATGCACCATGTGACAACCTTGTAGCCAAAATGTACCATTTGGATCACCATATGGGTCAGTGCACCAGAAATCATCACCTGTTTATCAAATTCATAGAAATTCACATAAAAAAAACTTGCATTCTTATCATTGTGTATTCTTAAAAAATTTACTAAATACATCTTTATATCTCCTATTTTGTCATTTTTTAGTATAGCATATCACTAAATGATTACTACTTATTGTATAAATTGATGTAAATGATAATGTATCAAAATATTGATATTGAGAAATGAAAAGATGAGAGGGATTAATTCATATGATTATTCACATGAAGATGTGTCTAAATAAAGATGATAGTTAGGAATTGATAAAATGTTTTGACATAGTTGACTAACTTATTTAACTATTTTCAACTATATTTTTACATGAAGATATTTTTGTGTCAATATTCATCTTAATTAGTTGTCAAGGTACACAGTACATACCAACGCGACCAAGGGAAATGGCTTCAGTTCCTAACAACATGAAATCATTGCAATGCTCCATGCTGGCAATGACACCATTTCCTTTGAAGTGTTTTCTGACTGAAGCAGTGAGAGCTTTATAATATGCCTTTGCCAAATCTACACGACCCCCATATTTCTCACACACCATCTCCAGCAACTGTTTAACCCAAGTCAAAATCATATACATTGTTAGATAAAATAAAACTACGATATCCCCTACCATTTATTTTTCTTTTTTTTTTTTTGCGAAAATAAAGAAAAGGAAAAAGATAAGAGAGTCAAACTAAACTGAACAGCGATTGTTGGGAGTTAATAGAACAATATCAGATTCAGATGGGCCCTTCAATATCCGTGGTTGTAACGAGTACTATCCCCTCGAAATATCGTTTAAAAAAAAGAAAAGAAAAGAAAACCAACGCATTTAGCGTTTTAGTGTTGCTATTTGCTAACACTGAACAATTACGTTGAACTTTAAAAATCGAATAAAAAAGGTTTATTAAACCAAAAGACACGATCATCATTCTAAAGTGAAAAATATAAGAACAACAAAATATTATGTCCTGAAAATATATGCTTTCTAATTGTAATGTGGAGTTTCTTTTAGAAATGAGTTTGGAATGGAAATACGTCATGTACACTAAAACGATGCAATTTTTTTTTCTTTTTTGAGACATCAAAACTAAAATAAATAAATAAATCATATTTTCATGAATTATAAAAAATGATATTTAGCGAACACTCTAATTCATCAATATAATTTCACAAAAATTATTTGTTATTTAAACTTTTTTCTTTTTTCCTTCGAAAAAAAAAATAAGTGGTTGGAGCTAAAAGAAACTTACATGGATGACATCAACTTTGACCCCATCAATGCCAGCATTTTCCAAATGAGAGTGAATCCCTTCATACATTTCATCCACCAAATGTGGTGGTACCAACCCCACACCATTATTGACAATCTTATCTACGGCCAAGTCCTCCATAGTAGTCTCCAGCCCCGGGGACAGCTTCGGCCGCTCCACGGTGGATTCCGGCATCCCCGGAACCTGAGGTCTTATCCCACCCCAATAACCACATAGGGCATGCCACACATACACATATTCCACAGTCTCAAACCCTTTCTTTAGGTCCTTCACAAAGGCACCTAAACCTTTCTTGTCACTTGAGCTACTTACATAGTCCCTAAACTTGTAGTTCTCTTCATATTTGATGAGCCTGCATGGCATTTGTTCTCCGGCCACCGTCTGGTTCATCCCCTCCTTAGTAATCGGGTCTGAATCGTGGGTGATTGATTGCCACCCGTCGTCGATCAGAACAAGTCCCGGTGGACAACCACCTGTGTAACATTTTATTGTTTAATTACATCAGATGCAAAGTGATTAAGTCATATTCTCTATCATATAAGGAAAAGGAGTAAATTTAATTTTGATATACTATTAACGAAATGTAAAATAATTTTATATGTACATTCAATTATATAATATTATATAATAACGCATAAATAATCATGTACAAATATAAAATGTGATTAGGAGATTGCATTAAAACTAAACTCTTATAAAAAAATATATATATCTTAAACAAGTTGCTTATGCTTCATATATATTTTTAGAGAAATTATTTATTTTCTAAAATCATTTTACTAACTCTTAAATAAAGGAAATATTGCTAGTCACAAAAAAAAGGGAAATATTGCTAATATGGTTATTTATATATACAATTATTTACCATGGTGTAGAAAACTCTCGTAATTTCCTTTCTTTATTTTCACTTTACTTTACCAGAAAAAAGAAATTATCATAACTTTCTAAAGTGATTTACTGATTTATACATTAAAAGAAAGCAGTAGTTCATCAAAGAAATCTCATGATTTATTGCACAACATTAAATCAAAAAATAAAGAACAAAAGTAATAAAAGAAAAATCAAATATCAACACCAAATAACAGAATAAAAATCCACAAAATTGAGTATACTGAATTAAGAAATTTCTCAGTAAGATTATTGTTAATTACCTTCAACGAGAGACTTAACACCTTCCCAAACACCCTGAGGGTGCACCGTAAGGTAGAATGCATCCCAGGTGCACCACCCGAACTTGTCAACTATCCCCGGCGGAGTCTTCTCCTCCAACAGATTAAAAGTTCCAAGGTGAGACCTAACAACCTTCATGGCTTCCTTAACCAACTCAAAAGGGTCGTTCCCCGCGTGCACGTAGACGACACTGTCGTAGCGCGGAACGACCCTTCGATAATCGGAAGGAGAAGGACGTAGGGACGATGACACGTGTCGTCGTTCCATTCGTCCAGCATTAAAAACTGGGTTTCCGTTTCAAGGTCTCGGCCGTTGGAACCGACCCAGAGTGTTGTCCACCACACCTTGAACCTGAAAATGCTCATGAATTTTGTGTTTCTTAGTTTTCCGAGGGATGTCACGTGGTGGCTTCTCGGCTCGTTGGCTCTAAAGCCGAGGAAGCAGCCTTGGGTGGTGGTAGTGGCGGCGGCAACGGAGGAGGGAGTAAGAGTGATGTTTTTTGGGACATCGGAGAGGATGACGTGGCCGTTGACTAATAGGTTTGACTCATCTATAGTGAATGGTGATGAAGTGTGGTGGGAACCGTTTTGGTGATCGGTGGATGATTCATTCAAGTTTGGAGCCATTTGGGTGAATTTGATTTTGGACATATATTTTTTTTTGAAGAAAATTAGGTATGAGAATGAAAAAAATGGGTTGATCGGTATTTATAGAGGAAGAATTAAAAAAGAATAGAATCAATGTAATTATATGAGGATCTGAAGAGATTATGTTAGTGATATTTGCAAAGAAGGGAATGAATATGTTGTGTTGATTTGAATTGTGTTAATTTGTTTGTAGTAGGAATAATGAAGTGAATAAAGAAGGCAAGTGCGATATTTATAGTGTGTCCGCCGGTGAAGAAGTGGGACCTCCAAAACGAAGGTGAAGGTGAAGGTTTAAACTTTTGTTTATTTATTTATTTTCCTTTTATAATTGGTGTATGAACTTTTTCTACGTCGTTCCCTTTTTTGTTTAAAGAAGAAGTTCAACCCAATTAGTAAAGTACATGTGGAGCATTTTGATGGCGACACGTATATGTTGACCATGGAGAGAGTGAGAGGGAGTGAACTTTGCGAGAGTGTTAATATTACAAGTGTGAGGAGTAGTATATAAAATTAGTTTTATATTAAAAAATAAAAAAAGTAAGAAGTTTATAAAATGAAAGATTTATTAATCTATTATCTTAAGATTTTGAGTTGAATGTAGTATCTTTTCATCTTATATTTTTTTTCTTCGATTTCTCTATAAAGTCTCACAATTTCAAAGGTTTATGAAAATTAAATTATGGGATAGAGATATAATTTTGCTGGGCAATCTATAGAAGTTCGGCAAATTTTACTTGATTGTAAAGTTTTGGTCTACATCCTTCAGACCAAGCATAAATTCTTTTGGTGCAATTACCATTTGAATTCGCATTATCAGGAGCGAGCTATGAGAAGAATTGTTTTAGCGATTGGAACTCCTATCAAAGTTGATCTAATCACTAAAGAAGCAGAACGAGAGAGAAAAAAGTTTATGTTTAAATCGACCTTAGACTTTCGGTGGTGAAGATAGTCAAAATTGATGAGGTTTTGTACCAAATAGTTTGTGAAAATCTTAATCTCATTTGTGAGATATGTAGCTGTTATGGTCATTCGCATGCAGACTGCCCTAAACGTTGTGGTCATCAAAAGATGAAATTGATGAACAAGGAAGAGGCTCCAATATTATCGAAACCACCAGTGATAAATGATAACAAAAGGGAATGGCTCAACAAATTCAAACTCCTTTTGAATTTGGAAAGAATCAAACAACAAAAGAAAAGAATAAAAAAAGGAAATATTCTTAGACCCAATAGTACATGAGAACAATAATAGAACATAGGGATCTTCGGACTTACCTTTGTAGAAAGATGTTGTGCATAATAAATCACGTGATGTTGAGAGAGAATAGACTCACGTCATTAATAAAAAGCAGAAAGGCGAGGCCTTGGTGCATAATAATGATGAAGTGGGTCCATCTCATATAAAGCCAAACAAACACATGTTCAAGAGAGGTTTTGTTCTTAATTAAGTGCATAAAAAGTCTTTTAATGGACCAGTGAAAAATAAAAAAAAAATTGAAAAAAGAGCATTGCACTTCCAATATTACTACATCCATAAAAATTCATAATTTTGTCTAAATTTATGTATCAGTAGGTTAGAAGGTTAGGCCGAATTCGCTTCGGAACTCACCATGTGACAAAGGAATAGCTACAAATAATAAAGTTAAGGAGTGTTTGGATAATCCCTTGCTAAAAAGGATAAAAATAAAAATAAAGAATTTTTAGACTTATTTTTGCAGAAAGATATTGTGCACGTTGAGCATGATAAATCATATGATGTTGAGGAAAAATAGACTCATATCATTAATAAAAAGCAAAAAGACGAGGCTTAGGTGCATAAGAATGATGAAGTGGGTCCATCTCATACAAAGCTAAAAAAATATATGTCTAAGAGAGGTTTTTTTTCTTAAGCAAGTGCATAAAAAGTCTTCTAATAGGTCAGTAAAAAATTAAAAAAAAATTGAAAGAGGAGCATTGCACTTTCAATATTGCTACATCCATGAAAATTCATAATTCTGCCCAAGTTTAAAGGTTAGGCCGAATTTGTTTTAGAATTCACCATTTGACAATAGGATAGCTACAAATTATAAAGCTAAGGAGTGTTTGGACAATTTCTTACTAAAAAGGACAGCGAAATCTTTCTTAAGGTATATTTGGGCTATTTCAAGCTATGTCTTAATTTTTTATTATTATTTATTATTATAAATAGTAGTTCTATATCTCTTTTAGCTTAGAATGTGAGAGGAACATCTAATAAAATAACTCGTGTACATAATAAAAAAATAGTTCGTTTATCTGTCTTTTATTATAATTCTAAAAACTCGTGATGTTTGATAAATTAAAATCTTTTTAGAACTGTTTGGGTTATCATGCGGTTAGTGTTTCATAAGCGCATGGTCATAGTGGTGACATTTGGATTTTGTCCTTTGGTTTTGTCGATAGGTGCAAGACTCTTAGCATCATGGAAAAATGTGTGACTGTGAAAATTTTTTTAGGAAGTCGGAGTTGAATTTGTGGTGCTATTTATGGAAGTCCTAATACTTCTAAGAGACTTGATTTGTGGAACCACTTATCAAATCATGCCAACAACTATAATATTACAGTCAAATGAGGTTAATGGTCGCTCTTTTAATGAGAGAAGGGCTAAGATCTGTGTTGATAATTTGGAGAGATGTGGGTTAATCGATTTAGGATTCATTGAAAAACAGTTTACTTGGTACAGGAGAGTCATTGACAATAGAGATATAACAAAGAGGTTAAACAGGGCTTGTGCTAATCAGCAACAATGCTTTTTTTCCATAAGCTTATACTGAAGTGTTAAACACGCTGCATTTTGATCGTTGTTCACTTTTTATTCAGTAGATGAAATCTTCATCTTCTAAGAATGTTCAGAGGTCCTTTAGATTTCAGGCTGCTTGGACTACTCTTTTGGCTTTCTTTAAGATAGTTGAGAATTTTTGGAAGGATGGATCCCCAAATGTGGTGAGATGCCTTAGAAAGGTGCAACAAGGTTCTCTAAAATTTAACAACGAAGTATTTGATAATGTTCATAAGAAAAAAGCATCTTAAAGATCAGATTCACCATCTACAGCGGTCTTTGGAGGTATCTGATGATCCGATATTGAAAAGAGAAGAGAAGAGTCTGAATGATGAGTATAATACTATTCTATTACAAGAAGAGCTGCTTTGGTATCAAAACTCAAGGAAGCAATGGGTGAAGTTTGGGGATAGAAACACAATTTTTTCACCTACAGATTGTGATTCGAAAAAGAAGGAACAAGATTCATGATATCTTTGTTGAGGATGGGACCTCGTCAACTAATGATGATATTATTAAGGTAGAAGCTAACTCATTTTTCAAGAAGCTTTTATGTGAAACTGAGGATGTGAAAATTGATGCTCTTGGGGATATCTCTCTCCCTCAACCGAGTCTTGAGGCCTGTCAGAAATTTATAGAGCCTATTTTTATGGTTGAGGTTAAAGCAACAGTCATGGGCATGAACTCCTTTAAAGCTCTGGGTTTTAATGGATTTTAGTATTTCTTCTACAAGGATTTTTTGGGATATTATTAGTGAGGATATTCACAAGATTGTTAGTATGGCCTCTTCGGGTGATTTGGTGGATCCTTCTGTATTTGAGACACTTATTGTTCTTATTCCATAAGTGGACACAACTTCCTTTTAAGATTTCCAACCGATCAGTTTATGCAACGTAGTGTATAAGATCATCACAAAAATCTTTGTCAATCGGTTTCTCCCCTTTCTTATTGAGGTGGTGGACCTTTTTCAATGAGGTTTCATTCCTGGAAGGAGAACTATTTACAACATGATTGTTGTTAAAAAAATTTTCTACCAAAATCTAAAATGGGTTCTTTAGCTTTTAAGATTGATTTGGAGAAGGCTTAGATAGAGTTGATTGAAAATTTATTCGTCACACTCTTCACAATTTTGGTTTTCCTAGTACCACTACTCATTTGATTATGAATTATGTTTGCTCATATTCTCTCTCTATCATTTGGAATGGCAACAAGTTGGATGGCTTCAGCTTGAGAAGAGGCTTGAGACAAGGGGATCATATGTCTCCTTATATTTTTGTCCTATACCTGAAAAGATTAGCTTGTTTAATTGCTCATAAGGTCCATCTTGGCGAGTGGTGCCCTGTTGCTGTGTCTAGAGGTAGGCCTAGAGTATCTCATCTAATATTTGCAGATAATCTTTTATTGTTTTGTAAAGCTCATAAAAGTCAAGTAGAAACTATAATGAGGGTCTTTGATATCTTTTACAAGGCTTCCGACATGAAGGTCAACTTTGGAAAGTCAAAGGCTATGTGTTCTAAGGCTATTTCCAATGCTAGAAGAAAAATTTTTACTGGAGTTTTCTCCATTCGATTTTCTAATAATTTGGGAGATATTTTGGTGTCAATTTGGGGCATTCTCATGTGAGAAGAAAATGTGCTCAGGAGACAATTGAAAAAAATCCAAGGTCAGCTGGCCTGTTGGAAGAGCCATCTTTTAAATAGAGCTAATAAATTGTGTTTGATCAAATCAATAGTCTCTTCTATTCTTATTTAGCAAATGTAAGTTTATCGTTTTTCTACATATTCTTGTGATAGAATTAATTTTATTATTAAGCATTTTTTGTGAAAGGGTAATTTTTTTTTATGAAGGGAGATACTTATCTTTGGTAAAATAGAGTACTCTTAATAATCTTAAAAAGGATGGAGGCCTTGAGATAAGGGATAATAGTTGTGCTAATAATCTTTTGATGGGTAAGTTAGTTTGAAAGATTCAAACTTACAAAGACAAGCTTTGAAGGCAAATTATGGAGAATAAATACCTAAAAAATTGTTACAACTTAGACTTTTCCATTTTTAATTTTGCCTCACCTTGTTGGAAAAGTATTGGGGCTGCTTTAGCTTATCTAAAAAAAGATTTTTATGGGGATACTGGACTATTGGTGCAATCCTTTTGGTATGATACTTGAATTCCATATGGAAGACTCTGTGATCTTTTGTCTTATGTCCATATTGTTAGTCTTAATTTAACTATTGTAGACATTTGGGTGAATAGAAATTGGAATATATATATAGACATCCTTGCTACACCCATACCCTGTTGGGAAAGAGACATCATTTCCCCTTGAGAAAACACCTTTGACAGAGAAATAAAATAGATACAATCACAACACAAGAATTTAACGTGGAAACTCCAATTACCGGAGAAAAAACCACGGCCGTTGTCAAATGACAACCAGAGAATATCACTATGTGAAAATTGTTACAACACATAGACTTCTTTCTCTCACCGGCACCCCAGTACACCCACACTCTCTCAAAGCAAATATCTAACTACACCTCACAACACTCTCTAAACAAAGAGTACAGAGGAAAAGAAAAATCAGATACAAGCTTAAAGTGTTTCTGACTGGTGCAAAAACAAATGGAGAACTTAGCCTCATGTTTATAGCCTAGGCCACCCACTCCATTTGCTATTCTAAGCAATGTGAGACTAATTCAACCAAATCCTAACAATCTCCACCTTGATTGAAATAGTCACACATCTTCAGCTTCCATTGTCAACACCGACAATTCTTTGCTGCCATTGTCTATACCGACAATCATAGTTCAGAGAACTATCATACTCCACCATGAAAGTATACTCACTTGGAATTAGACCACTCCAAGCATTTCACCTTGGTACAGATCGAAACCTTGCTAAAAATTCATGGTGCAACTTCCAAATTGGCTTTTCCTGAAAGTTCTTCAGCCATCGACCTAACTCCGCCACACACCTTGCATCTCAACGCCAACCAATGTCTGTGTGCAATTGTGGACCCGATTGCCACAACTCATCCTTATCCATGGCAGTGCGGTAATACCATGAGGATACTTCTTGTCTTCAACGCCTTGTGCAAACCTGATTGTATCAACACATCCTTGACTTGTATTTGCCACAAGCCAAAATTGATTCTTCCATCAAATTTCTCTATTTCAAGTTTCACAGCACTTGAATATCCTGACATTGTTGCAACCGTATACTGGAATAGTATAACTCAACTATAGACCGTGCACTAGGAAGGGTCCCCAGGAAAGAGAGGCGGGTCACAATGGACACACTTAAATACCAAGTCTTTCCTTAGCCAGAACCTTTTCCAAACTGCACTCTCACAGAGTCACATTGCCTTCCAGCAACAACAACAGCAACCAAAGATCAACCTCAAGCCACAGGACAAAATTCTTTTCTGATGTGGAAGGTCAGACTAGGCTGCAACCACAGAGCATACTAAGAATAAATCCCACTGAACCGAAGCTCTGATACCACTTGTTGGGAAAGAGACACCATTCCCCCTTGAGAAAACACCTTTGACAGAGAAATAAAATAGATACAATCACAACACAAGAATTTAACGTGGAAACTCCAATTACCGGAGAAAAAACCACGGCCGTTGTCAAATGACAACCAGAGAATATCACTATGTGAAAATTGTTACAACACATAGACTTCTTTCTCTCACACACCGGCACCCTAGTACACCCACACTCTCTCAAAGCAAATATCTAACTACACCTCACAACACTTTCTAATCAAAGAGTACAGAGGAAAAGAAAAATCAAATACAAGCTTAAAGTGTTTCTGACTGGTGCAAAAACAAATGGAGAACTTAGCCTCATATTTATAGCCTAGGCCACCCACTCCATTTGCTATTCTAAGTAATGTGGGACTAATTCAACCAAATCCTAACATACCCAACGAAGTAAGGGAGATTATCATATTCTTTAATCCTTTTTGGTCCAACAATAATCACTCTGGCTTATTTTAGAGAGAAAACTCGTCCAGGAGCTATTTGGTGAAAGGGGGGTTATTAGTGGCTTATATCTCAGAGATGTCAAGAGAATGAACACTTTAATTGAATTTGGTTATGGCATAGTAATGTTCCATAAAAGGTAAAGTTGTTCATTTGGTTAGGGGCTTTAGAGGCGCTTCCAACAGCGTCCTTTTGGCATTAGCGAGGTATAAAGGGTAGCGAGCTTTCTCCCAAGTGTGGAGGAGAGACAGAATCCATTATTCACTGTCTACTTTACTGTCACAAAACTAGAGAAATTTGGAGCCAACTCATGCTCCCCATTCCTTCAGAAATTACTAATTTTAAATCCTAGGTGTAAGAGTCAATGTCGTAGGCCTATGGTGGATATGGCAACATAGGAACCAAGATTTTTTTTAATTCCATTGAAGAATGGTCTATGGTAAAATTTTTCAATATTTTTCGGATGATTCACGACATGAAAGCAACGATCATGAGATTGCAGTACCTGAGGAATCAACTGTACCCCTATACCTGGTTGAAGCCGCCAGATGGTTAGGCTAAGGTGAACTGTGATGCCAATGTCTTTCTTGAGTGATAGTTAGCTGGATTTGGTTGTGTTATCAGGAACCATTTGGGGAGATAAGTTAGTGGCTCCACAAAAATTTTTGCAATTTGGAGGGGTCTTGTGTTGTCTTGGAAGTGTGGTGTGAAGAAGGTGATTTATAAGACTGACTCCAAGGAAGCCTTTATTGTTGTTCAACACCTATCAGTTTTGTTTAATAAAGAAGATGATGATTTGGTGGGTAAAGTTCAAGAGCTCATCAATAGAGGATGGGAGAAGCAAATGAACTTAGTCTATAGAGAAGCTAATACAACTGCGGATGCCATGGCCAAAAGAGGAGCTCTCAGTAATATTCTATACTCAGAATGGATTCAACATTGACGAGAATTGCACGAGTATCTCCAGAATGAGAATATAGCTTAGAAATGCTTTGCTCCCCTGTTTTGGGGATTTTTTTCTACTCTTTTTTTGTCTAGTAATCTAGTAACATAGTCTATCGCATTTGTTGTCTTGTTCTAAAATATGACATCCTTTATGATGCGTGAGTATTATTAATGTCTTTCCTATATGATTTATATGGTAATCGGTTGACTTGTTAGAGAATTTTAGTGAATTATATCCTAATGGATGTTACTTTGAGTTTTTGTGGCCTTTTGTGATTTCAGGTAGCATTTGAATGAAGATTTGGTGAAAAATTAATGAAGAAGCAAAGGAGGACTCATGCGTATGCATCATGCATGTGTACGCATCACTAAGGCAACAAGGGACCTCATGTGTATGCATCTATTGCGTGCACACACGAATGCACAAGCTCAACAAGCCAATTCTTCTCGGAACAGGTGGCGCTAAATGCCACAACCTAGCGTTTAGTGTCGAGGACCTCGTATCACGTGCAAGCTTGCTGGATGGGTGGCGCTAAACACCACGAGCCTGACGTTTAGCGCCGATAGCAAGTAATGGTATGGGGCCATGCGTGCAGTAAATTACACGGAAGGCTTTTTATTTTATTTGAAATCAAATAACAAAATAGAAAAGATTTGTTAGATTTTAATTTAAGTTTTAAATTAACTAGGATTAGGACTATAAATAGGATAGAGATTCGCCCTTGTAGGGGGATCTCTTCTTTTCCTCTTCCACTTCCATAATTTTAATTTTTACATACTTTTACTCTCCTAGGATTTTTTTTGCACTATGAGTCACCAAATTTCCATTGTTAAGGTTCGAAACTCAGTTTATTTTGATGGATTAACAATTATTTTGTTCTTCTACTCTTGATTAATGCATTGATTTATGTTTAAGAAGTGGTTTCATTCTTCATCCTACGGATTAGTGTGTATTGAAAAATAATACTAATCTAAATTGAATTCTTTTGAATCATGGAAAAGTTAAATCACTAGAATTAAAGCTTAAAATCCTCTTCTCACAACTCCTTAATTGTCTGGATTTAATGTGATACGTGACGTATAATCGGATTATTTTTGAGTTCTTAGAGATTATGTGCTTATAAATCAGATTTTTGAACTTAACCTTCTAACACAATTGATTAATCAAGGAACTAACGGTTGGTTGGGTTAGAGGAGATTGAATTACCTAGATATAGGAATTCAATCACCTAAGGTTTGCCATAAACTCAATCTTTGTATGATTAGGGTAGTTGACATTAAATGTTAATCCGAAAATCTAAGCATCTCTGGAGCCTCAATTCTTTTCTCATAGTATTCTCTCACATATTTACTGCTTGTTTTTCTTTATTCACTGTATTTAATGCTATTTGATATTCAAAACTCTCATTCCAACTTGTCTAACTAGAATAATTAATCAACTATTGCTTGTTTAATCCATTAATCCTCGTGGGATCGACACTCACTCACTATGAGTTTATTACTTGGTACGACTTGGTGCACTTGCTGGTAGTTGTGATTTGAAAAATCAGCATCATTTTCTATGTAGTCAGATATTCTATATAACTTAAAAGAAACCAACTAATTATTTTTTACAAAGTTCTTTAACTCTCAAAGTATTTTTTATGGTACTTGGAATAGTCTAAGCACATCCAATATCAGTAATTGATGCATAATTTACCTACCAAGAAAACTCACAAGTAACAAACAAGTATTATGTAGTTTTAATTTTCTTACTATATATAACGCATACATTATCACTTTGTTCAATAATACCCAATCTACTCAGTCGGTCCTTAGTATTAACCCGACCTACTAGCACAAACCAAGTAAGCAACTCAACTCGAGATGAGACAAGTCCTTTTTAAATTTTATTTGTAAATCTGTAGCTAAGAATATCATCTACCAAAGTCTCTTCCTGCAAGACATGCGCAAATGAGTTAGTAGAATAAACACTTTCTTTGTCAAATTTTTACACCACTCTATCATGTTTTTCTGCTATCAATCTCATAGATTGCAAGACATCAAGCAGTTGATTCAAGAATTTTGTCTCCCATTAGCGGGGTTTTCTCTTCCATTGAAAGTTTCAGGCTCACTCTATCCCATCTCAAAACCCATAATTTCCAATTACAATTTCTTTTTTGTTTGAAATTAAGAAGAGTCTTAAAAAAATCTTTTAAATTTTTCACTTGCAGCTATGTATTCTCTATCAAACTCTGATTAATTTACCATCCCGACCCCTACCTCCATAGCAAGTTCATCAATCATCTTCTCTCTTACATGTCATTATTCTTTTTATTTTATTTTATTATTATTTTTTTACCTTTTTCATAATTTTATGAAATTGTATGTGAGTAGTGTCATGCTAAAGAAGAGCTTAACAAAAAGAAATGAATTCTCCTTACTCCAACAAGTAAACAAGTAACCAAAATGACTCACGATGGCTCTCCTAGGGTTTCATCCCAAGAGGATGACATAGTTCAAAGAAGTACGAAGAAAGTTAAAACGCGAGAAGAGGTTGATCCTAATCAACCTAGTGATAGCATGGAGGTGATCGAGAATGAAGCATCTTCTGATCATGAACCTTCGAGGATCTCCTACAAAGAATCCATGCTCATGTTGATTGGTCCGACAATAGTTGAATCCTCACATCATTTGGAAGTTGTGGAAGAAGATTACTTTGATCCCGAGGACCGGTGGTATAAAAATGATTATGACAATAAAAAGGAAGAGAAACCATTTGATCCGTGTCCAGTCATACTGGTTTCTAAAGATGAGTTTGATGAATGGTGTAAGCCGTGGCATGCGACACTAATTTTAAAAGTCTTGGGCAAACGTGTGGGTCTAGGATTCATAGAGCAACTTTTACAGAGAGATTGAGTCAAGAAAGGTAAGATTAATGTTATTGACATGGATCGTGACTATTTTCTGATTCATTTTTCAGATGAAGAAGACTACTCGTATGCACTCATGGGAGGACCCTGGATGATTGCAGGACACTACCTCATAGTCCAGAGATGGAGACCATTTTTTTTTATCTTCTGGGAAAGCAGTGAAGAAGATTGTGGCTTGGATACATATTCCAAACCTGCCTATTGAATTATACAATCACCAATTTCTCTCGAGGGTTGGGTCCACTATCGGAACTATTCTCAAGATTGATCGCTCTACGTCAATTCACTCGAGAGGCAAATTTGCAAGATTATGTGTGAAAATTGACCGGACAAAACAACTTGTTCCTAGAATTTCTGTTCTTAGATCAATTCTCAACATAGAATATGAAGGCTTACACCTTATTTGTTTCTATTATGAAAAATATGGTCGTAAGTCTGAGCAATGCTCGGAGCTGCCAAAGGTGGAGATGAATCACCATGAGAAGGTGGGAGCTAAAGAATCGGAGGGAGTCGGGGAAGATAAGGGTCCCAAAATTAATGCTAATCATGAAGCCAATAATGGATGTTCAAATTCTTTTCAAAAGGAGAAAATCAAGATCCCCTTAATTTTGGGCCTTGGATGATGGTTAGGAGGCAAATTCGGAAAAAATATGAAAAGGTTGTGACACACACAGAAATATTTCAAAATAAAAAAGGAAATATGAAAAAATATGAAAGGTGATACTACTAGCATAGACCAACAATTAAATAAAGGATCAAGATTTAATATCTTGAATGAAGATTCTTCGAAAGAGATGCATGAAGATCATGCCCATAAAAAGATATGCAAAATGGGCCTAATTTCATTGTAGCCCAAAAAGATAAAGCTTCACCTAGTCATATTGAAACCAAGATTATTAGACTTGGTGGTGGAAAAAATCCACAGGGAGAAAAAAAAATCAATATAACAAAGAATGGGCCAAATAGCCAAGTGAAAAATAATAAGTCCAAGTTAAAACATATTGTTGATCCTAAATCCAAGCAAGCATATATGATAGAAACGCAAGTTCAACCTACCTCCTCTTTTAGAAATTTCGAGAAATAAGTTAAGAAAGAGATGATTCTCCATAGCATGCGTATATTACAGAAAGAACAGAGAGAGTCCTTTGAGGCAACAAAGACGTCCAAAAATATGCTTGAAAGTCATGTGGTCACAAACAAATTTCTCACTGCAACCCACAACTGTGAAGTGACAGCAATGGAAGTTCAGAAGGTGGTTGAACCACCGGAGAAACCACCGGATGAAGTCATGGAGTAAGTTTCTCCAAATCAGAATGGCGAGGGCGATGTCTCCTCTGGCCAGGTGAGTGGCTCTAAGAGGGTGAATGCTCAATCTTAAATCACGGTTTTCTGCCTCTTTTCTTCTTATTTTTATCTATGAATCTATTAGTTTGGAATTGTCGTGGTGCAAGGGGAGAATGTTTTCAACTCTTATTAAAGATTTGAGAAGAGAGTTTAATCTCAATTTTATTATTCTCTTGGAAACCCATATTGGTGAAAACTGTGATAAAAATGTTTGCAACAAGATTGGCTTTGACGGAAGCTTCATTGAAGAAGCTAAGGGCGAGTCTGGGGGTATTTGGTGTTTGTGGGACAAGGCAGTTTGAAAGGTTGAAGTGTTAATGTGCAACCATCAAATTGTTCATATAAAGTTCATTGATAATCTTTCAAAATCCTGGCTGCTTTCGGCAGTTTATGGAATCCCGCAGAAGGTGTCTCGTAAAAATATTTGGAAGGAGAGGAGGTGCAGGGAATAACAGAAATGGTGCTTGTAAAGATTTTTAAAACTATGCCTCTCAAAATGGTCTCCTAGATTTGGGCTACTCAGGTTGGCCATTCACTTGAAAACGTGGAAATTTGGTGGAAAGACTTCACAGAAGATTGTGTAATATGAATTGGCAGATTACTTTTTCGGGAGCCATTTTAAAACACCTCCCGATGTTTAAGTCTGACCATGCTCCACTTTGTCTCCATTTAACTAGCTCTATTCCACATAATAAAGGTAGAATACCCTTTAGGTTCATGGCAGCTTGGCTCTCTCACCCAAGTTTTAAAGATTTGGTGAGGGATAATTGAAAGATCACTAATACTTAGTCTAGTTGTGTTGACGACTTTCAAAAAGTGCTCAGAACATGGAACACTAATGTTTTTACGGACATCTTAAAGAAAAAAAGTACTATCATTCGTAGGCTTTAAGGTAAATAGAAACAAAATTTTGGATAATCTTAAGGCTAATCTTTGGAAGGAATATGAAGAAATTCTCACGCAGGAGAAATTATTGTGATTCCAAAATCAAGGTGCAAGAAAATTGAATTTGGTGATAGAAATACTAAGTATTTCCGTGGTATCACTATGGTGCGTAGGAGGAGGAACAAAATCACTTCTCTTCAAGATGATTTGGGTAATTGGATTACTGATAGAGATTCTCTGGAAAGAATGGCTACTTCTTACTATATTAATTTATATAAAGATGATAACCATGATTTTTTCTTTATCATTAATAAGGTTTTTTCTTCTCTTGATGATAATGATCTGAACTTTATTGGTGGCTCCATATCTCCCAAAGAAGTAAAGGACTCGCTCTTTAGTATGAATGGTCTCAAAGCTCCAGGGAGGGATGGTATACATGCAGTCTTCTATCAAAGTAAGTGGGATTTGGTGGGAGTTGATTTGTACAAATTAGTTGAAGACATCTTCTCTCACCCTCATAAGATAGGAGAGAGAAATGAGACACTAATTACTTTTATTCCAAAAGTTGAACCTATTTCCTCTCTCAAACAACTGAGGCATATCAGTTTGTGTAATGTTTCTTATAAGGTTATTATCAAGTTGCTAGCCAGGCGTCTGAGAAGAGTGATGGAAAATTGGTTTCTCCTACTCAATGCAGTTTTATTCCTGGAAGGCACAATTCAGATAATATTATAATTACCCAAAAGTTATTCACTTAATGAGAAATAAGAAAGGAGTCAAAGGATGTGTTTTCACCCTCCTTATGATAAGAGTCAAATGATAAAAATTGATTTAGAAAAGACTTATGATAGGCTTAAATGGAACTTCATTAGAGACACCCTCCTTGATATTGGTATATACCATCATATCATTAATCTTGTTGTTGCTTGTATTTTCACTGTTAGAATGAGAGTGCTTTGGAATGAGGGCTCTTGATGGATTCTTGCTGTCTAGAGGGATTCGTCAAGGTGACCCCCTATCCTCATACATTTATTTACTTTGTATGGAGAGGCTTTTCCACCTCATAAATACAACTGTGGAGAATAACTTTTGGAAGTCCATCTTAATAAAAAAAAAGGTGGACTAATTCTGTCTCACATATGCTTTGCTAATGATTTTAGTCTCTTTGCATAGGCTAAAATGGATCAAGCTGAAGTCATTAAGAAGGTTCTTTATGCCTTTTGCTAAAGCTCGGACCTGAAAGTGAATAATGAAAAGACCCACATCTTTTTCTCTGACAACGTTAGCAATAGTGTTCGAAGTGAAATCAGTAACACTCTCAATTTCACTAGAATTGATGACCTTGGAAAATACTTAGGAGTTCTTCTCCTGCACATAAAAGTCAGAAATATTACATATAGTGGAATCATTAATAACATCAATGCCAAATTCAATAGTTGAAATGCCTTTAATTTATCTCTTGCTGGAAGAACCACCCTAATGAAATCTATCATTTTCTCTATTCCTATTTATACTATGCAAATTGTTTATCTGTCTTTTTTTTACTTGTAATTTGATTGACAAAAAATGCAAAAAAAAATTTTGGAGTGATACAGAACAAGTTAAGAAGATCCACCTTGTTAGTTGGAAGAAAATTAGTAAGCCTAAGAATGCTGGTGGTCTTAGAATACATCATGCCAAAGACTTCAACCATGCTTTTATGATAAAAGTAGGTTGGGGTCTCATTGAAAAAAAAATATTTTATGGAGAAGAGTCATAAGAGCTAAATATAATTATTGGAGTAATATTTTACCAATATTACAAGAAAAATGAACTCTTCTAATTTGTGGAAGCGCATTTGTGCAACTTGGGATAAGGTGGTAGAGAATACAATTTGAAAAGTTGGTGATGGATCTCAAATCATACTTTGGGAGCACAATTGGGTGCCAACTATTGGGGAACTTGACCAACATGCAACTAAGGTAATTACTCATACTGATAACTATACAAATCTAATAGATTTTCTTGATGTCTCAGGTGATTGGGATGAAAAGAAGCTGCAAGAGTGTCTCCCGAAACAAGTGGTGGATAGCATCTTAGCCATATCTCCGTCCTCTCCTTGGAAGAACTCTGATCGTGTTGTTTGGGCTCCCTCTACCGATGAAACGTTTAACCTAAAAACAGCTTATAACGCTATTCTTGAGGAGCAAGCACCTTCAGATAGATTGTTCAAGTTGGCATAGAGCTGGTGCGGTCCAGAAAGAATTAGAGCCTTCATTTAGTTAGTTGCCCATGAAGCCATTCTAACTAACATGAAAAGGAGAAGGCTTTTGTCAACTAATCCTAATTGTCCGAGGTGTGGTGATGTTGAAGAATCAACCATGTAGATGCTTAGAGATTGTACTCTAGCTAAAGAGATATGGAGACTTCTACTTTTTTAAAATAGTGATTCAGAGTTCTTCAACTTATCCATTCAGGATTGGTTCATTAGTAACTTGACAAAGAATAAAGAGTAAGCCATATGTTTCGGTGTTACAATCTCATCTCTTTGGTATAGCCGCAACAAATAAGTTTTTGAAGGAGCTTATTCACATCCAATAACTATCTATGAGTTGGTTAATATAAGAACACAGGAGATCCTCAATGTAATGAAGAAATTTAAAATTACAAAAAAGAGTCAAGAGTGTCTTATTAGATGGATACCTTCTCCGAAGCAATTTATTAAGCTCAACACAGATGGATCCTTTTATACACATAACTATAATACAGCATGTGGAGGCTTGTTCCGAGATCATTTGAGTAGGTTCATCTCGACTTTCTCTTGTAACTTTGGAAGTTGTTCAATTATGCATGCAGAATTATGAGATATTATTAAAGGACTTCAGATAGCTATCATTAAAGGAATGCAATATATTATCGTTGAGTCTGATTCACTTGTGGCTATAAAATTTTGTAAAGAAAGGTGTCCTTTCACTCATCCTTGTAGTTCTTTGATGGAAGATATTAAAAATTTGTCAAAAAAAAATCATTATATGAGATGGAGTCGTTCGCTTAAAGAAGCTAATTATGCAATAGACTATCTAGTATAAAAAGAACAAAAACTTTTCTTTGAATTACACACTTTAAACACCCTTTTTTCTGATCTTATGTCAACTTTATCTTTAATTTGTTTGAATGTCTCAAATTGAGAGGATCTTAATTTGTTTTGTTTTGTTTTTGTTTTTTTTGGAGTTTATAATCCCGTTGATTCACAAAAAAAGACAAGTACACAGGTAAATTATTTGACTGCAAGAAAAAAAAAAGCAAAGAAGAGATAGGGAAAAAGTGATTAAGAATAGTCATTCCGCTCTTCTATGAACATAAATTTTTGTTTCATTTTTAATTTTTTTCTTTCGGGTTGAAAACGCGGGCTGCTGATAAAAAATAAAAAAATATAATAGCATGAGATAAAAATAAATATTAAAGTGAGAAATACTAATAAAATTGTCTAAGTGAAAATGTTAAAAGAATAATTTATTTTTATTTTTCGGACAACTTATATAAGATAATTATTTATATTTAAATATTAAATTATTTTCTCATATATATGTACTAATTCTATGAAATATAAGCCTTAGCACAAATGCACAATAGCATGTATTTTTTAAAGAGATCTTTTCTTTTTTTAGAAAATATATGTGGCTAATGTATAGTATTAATGGGTCCAAAGACCGACATTTCGCACCGGTGATTGTTGCTTAGATTCATTTTTAATTTAATTTAATATCTAGGGACACGTGAGCGTTCATGAGTGAGTTGGACAATTTCCAATTCAGTGTTACTGTTTACGAATCAAGAAACATAAAAAAGGACAAATTAAAAAAATTCTCAAAAAGTTAAAATTACTTTTAAAAGTTTAAATAAATGTTTCTAAAAAGTTTAAAAATGTATTTTTTTTAAATGGTAAATATTTTTATACTTGATAAACACTTAAGAATATCCAGATAATTATTTAGCAAAGGCATAAAAAATTAAAATAAAAATTTGATTTTTAAATTTATTTTTTATTATTAAAAATTTCATTATTCATATTTGAAAGAGATGAACATGTTTATTCATTCTCGAAACTTGTTTTTTTTTTAAATAGATTTTTCACTTTCAAACAATGAAAGTATTTAAGAAAATAAATGAGAGTTGACTAATTTATTATTGTGGGAAATAAGAAAAAACTTTGTATTGAGTCATATAATAATTTTATAAAGTTCTTAATTAAGTAAGTCCAAAATATCTATACAAATTACAAAGCAATCACAAAACTATGAATAAATAAATAAATAAATAAATAATCCCTAATTTTTGCTAAGCATCTTACCAATCACCTAATAAAAATAGGTTCATCAATAAGAATTTGATAATTATTGTTAGGAATAATTTTAATTAAAATAGTTCCTGCATAGGAGACATTTGGAGCTAGTATTTCAATGAAGCTTCCTAGTTATCTGTTATTCATTCTTTGAACAAATCACACGTGTATCCATTAGACTTAGTCTTGTTTACTATCTTCAACTCTAAACTAATAAAAAGACACGTGGCTAATTGGCTATTATGATTTATGCTTCTGAACACGAAAAGGGTTAGTTTGAAGCAGATAGGGTACGTTGAGAACCGTCATAGAATGGATACTATTAAAGTATTAATCTATAAGATAGCACTTAGAAGATATTGAAATGGAAACACGGAAAGATAAAAGATTAAAAAATAAAGACTAAAATAAAATTTACTATAGATTTGATATAAAAGTGTATAAAATTAAATTATGTTTTAATATTTTATTTAATTTAAAATAAATACAAAAACTAAAATAAGGCTAATAATCAAATTATTCTTATTTTTAAAATGAAAATATTATAAAATCTTTAAAATATAACACTTAAAATTTTTAATTTCTTCTTTCACTTCTTGCTCCCCTTCTATCGAAAATGCTGACGTAGGAATTTATTATCAGAGAAGGTCATATCTGTTAGGTTTTTTTCTTTTTTGTGAGACTCAAGTGCAACTTTTTTTAGGGGTGTATTCTTGTATTCTAGTGTCACAACCCTAATTCAGTTTTTTGAGATCTTTTGAGAGAATGAGAGTAGCCACCAAAATAGAGAAAGAAGGGAAAAAAAACAGAATTTCCATTTTTGCCCAAAGCAGTAAATTTTAAATGACAGTTTCTCAATTGTTCACCATTGGATCGGCTTGAAATTTAAACTGCGTGTTCCTATCATCTTGTTCTTCATTTTGGTCGGTGGAGATGTTGATTGAAGATTTTCAGTGAGAGAAATTGGCTTCGCAAGAGAGAAATTATGTTTTCCGTTTTTACACAGAGCAGCAATTTTGGAACGGCAGTTTCTCATTTTTTCACCGTTGGATCGACGTGAAATTTGGACTGTAAATTCTGCACATCTTGTTCTTCATTTTGAATGGTGAAGATTTTAATTGGAGGTCTGCAGTGGGAGAAATTGGCTTCGACAGAGGCTCTATTTTTTGGGTACATTTCATCTTCTTGCTTCTCATTTATGAGCTTTGGTGCTTTGATGTTTTGGCTGGTTATTTGCATATTTTTGTGCTTTATTTGAGACTCTCTTGTATCTCATTTGATTATAGTGGAGCTATTTCATTGGTCTGGATGACCCGTAGTTTTTACCTCTCACATTGAGAGGGTTTTTCACGTTAAAATCTCGGTGTGTTCTTGTTATTGCTTTACTTGCTATATTTGCTTGTTATAGTTGCTGCCATATTGTGTTGTGAGTGCTTTCATATTGTTCTTGTGTTGGACATTTGTGTCGTTTCCGTTGCTAGGCTCTTTCATACTAGTATCAGAGCTTGTTGGTATTTTTCTGCGCTTGTGATTCTTTGAACAATGGAAGCTAATACTAATACTAGTAGGATGATCACTCTTAATGGTCCTAATTATGATTTGCGGAAGTCAAAAATGGAAGATTTGCTTTATGTCAAGAATTTTTATCAACCAGTTTTTGGTACAGAGAAGTCTAATGATAAATCTGATGATGATTGGACTTTGTTGCATAGACAAGTCTATGGATATATTAGGCAGTGGGTTGACGATAATGTGTTGAACCATATTATTGGAGAGACACATGCTCGGACCCTTTGGATTAAACTTGAACAGTTGTATGCTCGGAAAACTGGGAATAACAAGATATTTTTTATCAAGCAAATGTTGGCTTTGAAATATAAAGATGGGACATTAATGACAGATCACTTGAATAATTTGAAGGAATTATGAATCAGTTATCTTCCATGGGCATCAAGTTTGATGAAGAGGTTCAAGGATTGTTACTTCTTGGCTCCTTACCAGACTCGTGGAAAATTCTTAGAATGTCATTGTCTAATTCTGCTCCTGATGGTGTAATCTCTATGGATCTTGCCAGAGCAGTGTTTTGAATGAAGAGATGAGAAGAAAGTCACAAGGTACATCAACTACACATTCAGATGTTCTTGTTTCTGAGTCTAGGGGGAGAAACAAAAGTCGAGGTCCTAAAGGTAGAGATCAAAACAGAAGCAAGTCTCGAGAAAAGTATAAGAATATTGAGTGTCATCATTGTGGTCAAAAGGGACATGTGAAGAGATTTTGTTGGCAGCTAAAGAAGGAGAAAATCAAGGCAAGTAAAGATGATGGTAACAAGGAAGACAATGTTAATGTAACTCATGATGATTTTCTTGTTGTTGAGGAGTTTGAATCTGTTAACCTTGTTGATAATAGCACTAATTGGGTGATTGATAGCGGTGCTTCTATTCATGTTACATCTAGGAGGGATTTGTTTACGTTCTATACTCCTGGTGATTTTGATGATGTGAAAATGGCTCATCAAGGTGTTGCAAAATGTGCTGGTGTTGGACAGGTTTGCTTAGAAATCTCCAACGGTACCAAGTTGACTTTGAAGCGTGTGAAGCATGTTCCAGATATTCGGTTGAACTTACTTTCTGTTGGTAAGTTGTGTGATGAAGACTTGGATAGCTCATTTTCTCGTGATAGTTGGAAGCTCACCAAGGGTTCCATGGTTGTTGCTAGAGGTACAAAATACTCTACTCTTTATTTAACTCAAGCAAAGATTGTGAAAGATGTTGTTAATGCTACTGAGTTTGTTGATGAAACTGATTTATGGCATAAGAGATTATGTCATATGAGTGAGAAAGGCATGAATATGTTATCCAAGAGGAATCTTTTATCTGGTTGTAAGGTTGCTTTGCAAAAGTACAATCATTGTTTTGCTGGAAAACAAAACAGGTTTCTTTTAAGAGCCATCTACCTTCAAGGAAGCTGGAGATACTTGACTTGGTACATTCTGATGTATGTGGGCCGATAAAGACAAGAACACTTGGAGGGTCTATCTATTTTGTAACCTTTATTGATGATCATTCTAGAAAATTATGGGTTTACACTTTGAAGACCAAAGATAAAGTTTTGAATGTGTTTAAGCAATTTCAAGCTTCTGTTGAAAGAGAAACTGGAAAGAAGTTCAAATGCATTCGTACTGATAATGGTGGTGAGTACTCAGGTCCATTTGATGCTTATTGTAAAGAGCATGGTATAAGACATCAGAAGACTCCTCCAAAGACTCCTCAATTGAATGGCTTGGCTGAAAGGATGAACAAAACATTGATTGAAAGAGTTAGGTGCTTGTTGTCACAATCTGGATTGGCAAAATCTTTTTGGGGTGAAGCTTTGAGCACTGTTATTCATGTCTTGAACTGGACACCATGTGTTCCCTTGTAATTTGAAGTGCCGGAGAAGGTATGGTCAGGTAAAGATGTTTCTTATGATCATTTAAGAGTCTTTGGATGTAAAGCTTTTGTTCATATTTCCAAAGATGAAAGATCTAAACTTGATGTAAAGACTAGGCAGTGTATTTTTATTGGCTATGACATGGATGAGTTTAGTTACAGATTTTATGATCCTGTTAGTAAGAAGGTAATTCAAAGTAGAGATGTTGCCTTTGTTGAAGATCAAACATTGAAGGATGTTGATCATGCGGAGAAGCCAATGGTTCAGCCTAGTGATGATTTTTCTGACTTGGATATTACTCCCTCTATGCCTATGGTAGAAGATAGTATAGTTGAAGCTCAAAATAATGAGCATGATACAGGTGCAGGTGAAGATGAAACAGTTGATCCGATACTTGATGAAATTGGTGATGATGATCAAGATGAAGAACCAGCTTTAGAAATTCCTGCAAATGCACTCTGAAGGTCTACAAGAGAGAGGAAGCCTTCGTCAAGGTATTCTTCACATGAGTTTATTTTGTTGACTAATGGAGGAGAACCTGAATGCTTTGGAGAGGCTGTTGAAGATGAAAGCAAAGCTCAATGGCTTGAAGCTATGCAAGAAGAAATGAAATCCTTGCTTGAGAATGATACCTATGAGTTGGTGAAGCTACCGAAGGGTATGCGAGTTTTGAAGAACAAATGGGTATTCAGAATCAAAAATGAAGAACACAATTCTAAGCCTCGGTATAAGGCTAGATTGGTTGTTAGAGGTTTTAGCCAGAGAAAATGTGTTGATTATGAGGAGATCTTTTCTCCTGTTGTGAGGATGTCATCCATTCGTGCTGTGCTTGGATTAGCAGCATCTCTTGATTTTTTTATCATTCTTTTGCTTTATGTGGATGATATTTTGATTGTGGGCAAGAATGCTTTGAGGATTAATGAGTTAAAGAAACAGTTGAGCAGGTTCTTTGCTATGAAGGACTTGGGTCCTGCCAAACAGATTTTGGGCATGACTATTACTCGTTATAGAGATTCCAAAAAGCTTTATTTGTCACAGGAGAAGTACATAAAGAAGGTGCTTCAAAGGTTTGGCATGAATGATGCCAAATGTGTAGCTAGTTCTTTTGCTCCTCATTTTAAGTTGAGCACCAAGCAGTGTCCAACCACTGATGAGGAGAAACAAGCAATGGATGAAATTCCTTATGCCTCAGCTGTTGGAAGCTTGATGTATGCTATGGTGTGTACTAGACCAGACATTGCTCATGCGGTTAGTACTGTGAGTCGTTTTCTCTCTTATCAAGGTAAAGAACATTGGAATGTTGTTAAATGGATTATGAGATATCTCAAAGGTACAACTAACTTGAGTTTGAGTTTTGAGGGTAAGAAACCTTTGCTAGTTGGCTTTACTGATGCAGACATGGCAGGAGATATTGATTCTCGAAAGTCTACTTCAGGTTATTTGGTCAAGTTTGCAGGAGGGCTATTTCATGGCAGTCAAGGTTACAGAAGTGTGTTGCACTTTCTACCACAGAGGCATAGTTTATTGCAGCAAATGAAGCATGTAAAGAGTTGTTGTGGATGAAGAAGTTTCTTACAGCACTTGGTTTCAAGCAAGACCGTTATGTGTTGTTGTGTGATAGCCAAAGTGCTATTCATCTTGCCAAGAATTCTACTTTTCATCCAAGATCAAAACATATTGATGTTAGGTATCACTAGATACGGGATGTGTTAGATTCCAAGTTGTTGGAACTTGAGAAAGTTCACACTGATGACAATGGTGCTGATATGATGACAAAAGCATTGTCAAGAGAAAAGTTTGAAACATGTTGTTTGATTGCCGGAATGGCGAGGGCCTCCACCTAGTCGAGAAGGGGAAGATCTGTTGGGTTTTTTTCTCTCCTTTGTGAGGCCCAAGCCCAACTTTTTTTAGGGGTGTATTCTTGCATCTTAGTGTCACAACTCTAATTCAGTTTTTTGAGGTCTTTTGAGAGAAATAGAGTAGCCACCAAAAGAGAGAAAGAAAGGAGAAAACAGAATTCCCATTTTTGCCCAAAGTAGTAAATTTCAAATGGCAGTTTCTCAATTGTTCACCGTTAGGTGGAGATGTTGATTAGAGATTTTCAGTGAGAGAAATTGGCTTCACAAGAGAGAAATTAGGTTTCCCATTTTTACACAGAGTAGCAATTTTGGAACAGCATTTTCTCATTTTTTCACCGTTGGATTGACGTAAAATTTGGAATGTGGATTCTTCACATCTTTTTCTTCATTCTAAACGGTGGAGATTTTAATTGGAGATCTGCAGTGGGAGAAATTGGCTTCGACAGAAGCTCTGTTTTTTTGGGTACATTTCATCTTTTTGCCTATTATTTGTGAGCTTTGGTGCATTGATGTTTTGGTTGGTTATATGCACTTTTTGTGCTTTGTTTGAGACTCTCTTGTACCTCATTTGATTATAGTGGAGCTATTTCATTGTTCTGGACGACCTGTGGTTTTTACCTCTCACATTGAGGGGATTTTTCACGTTAAAATCTCGGTGTGTTCTTGTTATTGCTTTACTTGCTATATTTGCTTGTTATAGTTGCTGCCATATTGAATTGTTAGTGCTTCCATATTGTTCTTGTGTTGGATATTTGTGTCGTTTCTGCTGCTAGGCTCTTTCAATATTGCCACCAATATTGTTTTTGGTGTTGCTTTCGCTTTCGATAAGAAAGGTTTGTCACAGTTTTTACGAAAATGTTCATCTCATCTTTTTCTGTCGCGTTTTCTTTCGTGATCTGTGTCTCGATGCTATCGATCTCTATACCTCGCGATAGCTACGACGACGTGGCAAACCTATCATCGGCGATGTAGAGACTGTAGTTAAGAGGTCTTCGACACTTGTCTTGCTTTAAAAAAGAGGAGAAGCTAAGAATGTGGTTCCTACCAAGGTGAACATGCACGACGACGATGACGCAGCAGTAGTGTGCTGGCGTATGAAAGATGCACGAATGAGAAGAGAAGTTGTCAAAAGTCCTAATTTGATTTGCACAAAAGATAAACTTAGAATTAATTAATTTGAATGAGGGTACTTTAGTCAGAAAATATTAGTTAGATTTCAATTTTCGTCCCTAAAAATTTTAGTCTCATGTGTCCCTATTTTTTAGAGATACTTAAATTTTGTAGACGAAAATAAAATTTTAATACCAATCTCTGAGCCAACAAACATGATATTGAATTTCAGTTTTTCAGTCTCTACCTCAATACATCAAAACAAATGTTACCTAAATTAAAGATATTGACACAAACAAAGAATATAATACGATACACAAATACATAAATTTTAATTTTTTTATAAGAGATGAAAAAATAACAACGTATTTTTTAAATAAATTATAATAATAGTTTAATATTTTATTATGTTAAAATATAATTATATATTTAGTTATTTTTAATAAATTTTAATTATATAAAATATTTAAAATATTTTTATGCATTTATTATATATTATTTTTAAATTTATTTTAAAAATATAGATTAAGAATAAAATTAAATACAATTGATACGTTATATAGTATTTACGTGTATTTAAATATGTCTAAAAAAATATTTTTTATTTTTTATTAAAACCTAATTAAATATAAAAGATATGTTTGTCAAATAAATATCGAATCAATATTGTATCTAAAATATATCCGATACATACAAATAATAATTTAAAAAGTATCTATTTTTTATAACCTCTAATAATAAGAGTAAAGATAATTCGAATAGGTTCTCAAGTAACTTTTTTCTTTATTTTAACTTATAAAAAATTATACCATTAATATTTAGCATAATTTTTAAAATCAACCTATAACTTTTTAAAGAAGTTATTTAAGTATTTATAAAAAAGTTTAAAATGATTTTTTTATAATAAACCTTTTTATTATTTTTTTAAAAAAATATTTTTAAAATAAAAAATTGCATATAAAATAATTTATTTATAAATTATTTTTAAAAATATTTATTAAATTATTTATTCAAATGGGTCCTAAACAGATGAAATTTGAAAGAGTGATGCGGTTAATAAATGTGTTTACTTCTCAATTTGGATAACATAAAATATTGTTATTGTTATAGTCGGTGGAAAAGGTTAATTAATCTAATGACCCTAGCTAATTAAACATTAGTACTCAACAAACGGTGCAATTGAAGTCCTCGCTAATAACGTGTCTCCCTATCCTCATACATATTATCATTATTTTGGAGTGTAGCTTTAACCGCTTGGTTTTTAATGGCGGTCAAAGGGAATCGTTGGCATAAAGTGATGGACGGTGACCAACTATAAATAAGGACCAAACTTCTAGTCTTTCAAGGTGGGCCCGACATCCACCTAGTAAGTAGTAACTACTCTCCACTTGGCTTCCATTCTTTTGATTTCATAAGAAAATTGTAGAAACTTGTTTGGTTGAATTTTTAAATTTTTTTAAATATTTTTTATTTAATAATTATATTTAGATATAATAATATAAAAATATTTATTTATTTATTATGTGATAAAAAAAATTTTAAATATGTATTTTTTATTAATTTTTTAAATAATTTAATAATACCCAAACAAGTACTAAATCTAATTAGAAGAATATTCTTTTTAACTAGTAATGTAATATTCTTGGTTCAAAGATCTCATAGATTAGAAATGCTTATAGAATAAAATTAAATTAACAATTCTAACTAATCTTCCAAAGAATCAGGTGTGCTCATGAACCCTAATTTCAGGAATGGATGTCCAAACTCCAAACAAAGAAATGCATAATTTCATAAGACTGGACTTTTATTGGAATTTAAAAATTAGCTCATCTAAGTAAAGGGATTAGAATTTAGAGTTTAAAGATTTAGGACCAAATTAAAATTGCTTAACGGCCAATCTGAATAGACAGTATGAAATGGGTAAGCCTATCCCACATAGGCAAGGACAAAAAAGCCCACAAGCCCATTGGCCCAAGTTCAACTGAATGGCCCAAAAATGTGCCAAAATGTGTTTATTCATGATAGTAGTTATACTAAAAAATAAGAGTAAAATCCAAATTATTCCTAAAGAATTTTATTTAGGTTCTAAACAAATTTTTAATATTTTGGAAATTCTCTAGACAAATTATTCCTTCATAAAAAAAATTATTATTTGTTTAATGCACATATGACGAATAATTTTTGAAGACAAAATAATAAATATTTATTAGAAATCAAATAATAGACTAATTTGAGTTATTAACTAAAAATAAAAAATAAAAGAGAAAACAACTATGTGGAATATGGAGGACCAAAATCATTAATTTCATGCAGGTATACATAACTCAATTTTCTCTTCACCCTTTTTTCATTTCACTATACTAATTACTAAGAGCATATCTCAAACATTGTACATCAACTCTGCCAATAAAAGAATGTAGTACAATATTTTCACACACAGCCACAATTTCTAAGGTATACAAAATTCATTGTACAATATGATCAGAATGGTCATCAATCATTTTCAGCTGCTTCTGCTTTATTTTCATTCCCCCAACCTTATTTCTTTACCAAGTAAATTTTTTCTCCTTTGTGCTTCTACCAACCTCTGATATAATTATTATTGAGCCTTTTTGTTCTCTTAATTTAAGTATTCCAGAACAGACTGTCCAACAGGAAAAATATAAAATAAAATAAAATTAGCAAGAAGACTTGAAATATTCAAATACATACATTACAACAGAAAATTAAGTTTCCCCTTGAAATTATATAGAAGCTCAGTATCAATTTTCAGGAAAAAAACTTGTAAAACAAATGTACTTACCATGTTAAGAAGCCGTATCGCGGCCGGCCGGGTAAATTTCCTCGCGAAAAGGAAGCAAGTGGATGGTTTAGCCTTGCTGCTGCACCATTCTCTTCGGTATTCAGTCTCATAATAAATATTATCTATTTCCTGCAAAAATAAAAAAATATAAAAATATATATAACTTATACATATTTTCTTTCATCAAAGTTTAAGATACATGCACTTTTCCTTCTCATTATTCAGCAAATTCCTTCTGGCTAGCTCAAACATTGTAATTTTACTGCATATTCAGCTTGATTTCATAACCAACGATCGGCTCTTCTAGGAAGTGTTCTATCTTTTGCTGATCTGAACTAATGATGCAATAATAAAAGCAACTTCTCTCTAGAGATACCAGCTTCATTAGTTGAATAATATGAATTAGAAGATTAAGATGTCATCTATCTTTAAGTCATCGATTTCCTTGCAGAAGAAGGCGAACCGAGTTTCTAGTGTAGCTTTGGAGTATGATTATATAACATGGTAAGCGAGTCACTTAAGCCTTTGATTCTATTTAGAGCCTCCATTTTAATTTCCTAATATTATCATGCCTAGTATATAAGCTTGTTTTGGAAGAAAGAAAGTAGTCCTAGAATAAGAAATTTAAAGTTTACTGGTTTTAAAAAAAGAAGTGATTTTGCAGTTGCAGCATAGTGAAGGTCAAACCTTTATAAATTTTACAAGCATAGGTGTAGCATCCGAGAACTTGTAAGTCACCGGATGCCATCCCCGGCGTTCACGTTCCCTGGAGCTCGAAAGATCCCAGGAAGTATGTGTCAGTGATCTCCTTGTCAATTCTCCTTCTAGGTCTTTTTGCTGAACACAAACAAAATCTGAGTTAAAACTAACATAGTGAACATATTCAAGTATTTGTAAATTTAAAAGTGGATGTGACAAAAACCAGCTTCAATTCTCGTCAGCCGAAGAGTTTGAAGGAGGAAAAAGAAAAAGACAAAAGGATCCTTACAGCCAATAATGTCTGGACATAGTGTTCATCTGGTATACAGTTATGCAACTTTGATGTGTCAGCAGGCTGCATGAAGAAGATAATTTTCATTAAATATTATCACTTTGTCAATTATCACCTCATTTTGCAATAAAATATTAAATTAATTCTAATCTAGAACAAGAAAGAGAGAACACTAAGTAATTTTAGCAAGGCAATAAAGCACTTACAATGTGTTGTTCCCTCCAAAATTCTGGTAGTGGCTTTTTCTGCATTATTGAATCCACAGGTCAGAGAAATGCATTTGATTGGCTTAAGAAAATTACCTTAAAGTTACACCCTGGATCCTGTATCTATCAGTCACACTTAACATAGAAAGAAAAAACTTTCGAAAACTTCCATCGGCAAATTAGGCCATGACCTCATTGATTTACAACTTTCATCTTGTAGAAGAATTTCAGGGTGAGATAAGAAATATGTTATGTGATACTCGCGACAACACACGCGTCAAAGACCATGAACCTTGTAATGAGTTACCTTGCAGTACTGTTGAAACATTGGCAAGACCGTTTCATCATCCACTACAATCCTAGCATGCTTTCTTGTCAGAACAACCCACTGCAAGAGAATACATCATGTCAAGTATTTTAGGTTTCTAAATGAATTTTCATACTAAACTCGGCACTGTAATAGACCTTTACCTGAGATCCTTTCCTCCAGTTATGAACTGGGATAACAGGATGCATTTTTGGATTGTAACGGCCTTCTTTTGTGTCGGCAAAGCTGCTCACATTTAGATACATGTAAATAACAGAATAATATAAGATCATGCTACTAATTTAGACCAATTAAGAATGATAATCTAGAAAAAAATCAATTGATATAGTGTTGGTGGATACATTCTTTTCTGGAAAGTAGACACACTGTGCAACAGCATAAGTGCGACTCCTCACCTGTCGACAAAACTAGTTGATGTTGACATGATGTAATCATAAGTGTAGCTGAAGTTGTACAAAGGTATACAGCTGAAAAAAGATCAATCAACTGAAATATAGTGAGGCTAGGCTCAAGAATTGAATAAAATCAGAACCTTTTCTTTCTATCAAATAATTAAGCAAACCGAAGTACAATGAAAAAAGGTGGTCATGCTTTGAAAATTGTATTAGAATTACAAGCTTATATCTGTTAACAAAATTAAACCCTCACCTATCTGAGAGAAAAACAAAACGGTCATTTAGAGGATCATCAAGTGCATGTCTAAGCAAAATGCGCTCGGCCTCTATCATGCTTGCTTCTCCCCAGTCTACCTGGAAATAGATTCACATGAACTAAATTATGATGAAGCTGAAAGATATAACAAGCATTGATTATAAGAATTGAATAATATAATTCAGAACAGAATGATTCAAAGTTCACTTTTAGACATTAATAAAAGCAAAAGATAGCCTAGATGTTTCATAATGAAATCGGAAGAACAGGAGATATTTAGAATTCAACTTTGAGCCAGCATGGAAGGCATATTTCCTAAAACTTGAACTTATAAAAGATGCACTTGCACTGAATTGCAATTACATAAAACAGGTAACGACGTTTGAAATCGAGCAGTCTAAGTTTAACAGCTTAAAATAAAGAGAACTGTTGAAAATAAGGAGAGAATAGCAACCTGTGTGCTATCATTGACTTGACGATTCAAAAAATATGTAGATCTAGTTGTTGCCTGGTTGAACAGAAACCCCGGCCTCGAGTGGACAAAAATAGAGAATTTGCTATCACCCCCCTGAAGAAACAATGAAACAGTTTCTTTAGGTATTATTCACACCCTAAATAAGCATCCTCTCAAATGCAAATAATTAACTAATATGTTCATCATTTGAGACTTTTTGAAGCATAAATAACAACACTTATACATGAATATGACTTTCCAAATAAATCACTTTTCTTGCTCAATTTAATGTCATAGAGAATGGAGTCATTGTCTATTTTTGGTGATAACAGTACCACACATTTATAATATTGGCCGATTTCTGGAGGAAAAAACTCTATTTTATAGTACCGTGTCATACCAAGTAGACATGTTACACTACCATCAGTCAACAATTTTATTGTTCATCACTGGAGCTTGAAACCAGCAAATTTCGGACTACAAGATTGCTAAATGACACAAATAATGATTGCCAAAGACACATTATTGGTAATCCAAATTTCCAAAACAACCACATTACCTTCCAAGAGCTAATCTACATTAATACATTCCCCCAACACCCCACACGCACGTGTGAGAGGTGTCTATCTAGATTACCATTGAATCATTGATCTTCCAAACATTCCATTGCATTATAACATTACCGGTAATTTAAAATGTGGTGATCTAGATTACCAGTAATCTTATTAAGCAATCTAAGAAACGCCTATAAAGATTAGACAAAGCTATAATTAACCATTGAAAGTTTAGACTGACTCCAAACTCGGCCTGCATTTACATAGCCAGTCGCAATCCCAGAAAAAACGAGGAGGGTTGTTAGGCCTGCAATAGCCAATGTAAAACTATATTGCATCCGAATGCATGGCGACGATGCAATGACGTCTTTGGATCCATATAAGGTTATGTTAGGCCTGCGACTATCCCAATGCATGGGCACGATGCAATGATGTCTATCCATGTAGCTGACACACCTAGTGGGAAAAAGGTTTTGTCAAGTAACTTTATACATGCAGCAACCCACTTCGATCCGCAAAGGATTAGTCCTAGGCCTGCCGAACTGGGGATACCGTGGGAAACCAAAATAAAAGTAACTTTATTAAGTAAGTAGTTTAGACTAAGCTCCAATTGACGCACCCTCTCCTAGTCTTCTATTAATTTACACAGTCCACACACAAAAACACATAAAGACATAGAGATAAACAATAATTATACATTCAAAACAAATAAAAAATAGAAAAAAGAGATTGTACCCGAAAGAATGCATCCCAAACCATCTCCAAAGGAAGCCTATTTCGTGCAATAAAGAGAAATGCAATCTTGGGGCTCTGAACATGAGGCTGAGAAACAAGGAATTGATGGTGATTCAATGGAACCAACCCAACAACATGAGTGTACCACCTTGTCTGCATAAACAACAACCCTCCAAAAAATATTCCCACAAACATCAAAGTCAAAACCTTCCTCTTCCACCAGTTCAGAAGCTAAATCAAACCATAAAAAACAAAACTTTTTGCCTCAAATCAATGAACCAAGTAGGAATCTATCTGGAACTGAAGATCCAACCAGATCCATGGCAAAACCAACATTCACAAATCCCCCCAAAATTTCCCTACCCCAGAAAGCAATACAGGTCCACAAAGAAGGGTTCAAGATTCTCGTAAGGTGTTAGAAAAAAGCATGTGATTTTTGGAGTTGAAACTATGAAAAACTGAGCTATGAAGATGAAGAAGAGAGAGAGAGAGAGAAGGGGGGTTAGTGTGTTTGTTAAGTGAAGTGAAGTACTTTGGTTTATAAGTTTTGGGAATGAAAATGTGTGAAGTGTGTGATGCTTGTCCTTCGCCTATATCTCAGTTGAGGTGTCGTAAAGTTGCAAGTTCTGTTCTTCTTTTTGTGTTTGCGTGAGAATAGGGGGAACTAAAACGATTAAACAAGTACTATGATTGGGATTTCCCATTCCAGATTCATTTGCTGAGGTTTGAGCTGTTTCAGCTGCCAAACTTCAAAAAATAATATTAAAATTTTTTTTTTGAAAGTAGTCAGCAAATTATAAAATATTTCTTGTTTTTGAGAATATGTATAATAAAATTTTATTCATATATATTTTGGTGAATATAGTAAGAAGATAAATTCCTATACAAGCTTTCAAAAATAAAAGTTTCTAACTTTCTATACAAACTTCAACTAAATTAAAGTGAATTAGTCTGAAAAGATAATTTATATATTAATAGCTAATTCAAAATTAAAATAAACATAAATGTTTTTTCTTATAGTTAGGAAGCAATTTTGTTGTGTGTTAAATTTACATATGGCTAGGTTGTAATAGCAATTAAGGTGGATTTTGTGGGTGGTGGATAAGTTGACTCATTAGAAGTGGATGTTAGAAAAGGGAATAACACCTAATGGAGGTTGTTTCTAACCAACTAATAAAAACAATGATAAGCAATTTGTTGGGACACGTTTGATCAAAATACAATGCCTACCCACATGATATGATTTGTGCCCATCATGAAAATTAAGAATAGAGTATTGGAACATGCAAATTATTCATAAAGTAGTCACTATAATTCTCAAGTTCTTTGATCTATACTAATTATTTTATATCCCATAGATTTGATGAAAGAAAATTTTAAGATGACTGAATTCGAAGGAGTAGGCTAAATCAGAAATTTGTCAAGGGTTTTGTTAAAGAAAGATGAAGACAATGTTGGAACTTGGTTTGAAATAAACAACTCATAACTCCCATGATCCTTTTTTTTTTTTCAAAATGCACTTAAAACACTCCCACTCTTATAAAAACAATGATGAACGTGAATGTCCTATCATCCCTAATATAACATGGGGCATATAATAGTAGCCATATATAAAAGGTGCAATATTTTCACTAAATAATGTGAGTTAGGTCAATAATATTTTATTATTATTTGATCTAAAGTCTAAACTTCTATCTATAAAGAGGTGTTATAGATCGTTTTTTAATTTTTATATGGAGGACAAGTTTGAGTTGGACTCAGTTACGGAAGAGGAGGGAGCTTTACTTTTGAGTGGTGTCAGTAGAGAAAAAAATCGGACCGTGTGAGTAGGTGAGGGGAACTCGGACCCTCTGATTTCTATGTCCAAAAACGGACCATCCGAATTGTGTATAGCCAAGCTACGCGTCGCTGAATGCTTGCTCCCCACAAACGGTGCCCCTTTAACACAACCAAACCGAGTTATTGCTTGCATGTGTACCAACCGAGTTCACTTTCCTTTTCTTCCCCACACAACACACACAACTCCATCTTCTTCCTCCCTCAACGTTCTGAACTTTTTGCTGTGTGAGGAAAAAAAGTTAAAATGTCAAGAAAATCAAAACTTAGAAATATTGGTCGTCCAGAATTTTACATTGTAAAATATTTGAGCTACCCTCATTATGTAAGTTTTTTTAAATCTTTTTTATTTTTTAAGATTTTTAATATTTTTTTTAAATTTAGTTATATTTATGGTTGTTAGGATATTTATGGTTGTTAGGAGTTGATCTGAAGAACACATATATGAATTAGTGTATAGATTTATTGATAGAAATTTAAAAATAAATATTTAAATAAAGAAGGTATAAGTGTAGTACTTCTATTTTGTTCAGAGTTGTTTGTAATATAATAAATTATAAAAAAAATAGTTTTTAAAAAATTTTGGAATAATTTTAGAAGTTATGGTTAATTGTAGAAATTTAGGAATATATGTTTAAATAATAGTTAGAAATATATATGTATTTAAATGTGGTTAATTGTTGTTTAGATTCTTTTTTAATATCAGATTAGAAGTAAAAAAATTAATATTAGAATTTTTTGTAATAATATTAGAAATTATAGTTGTTAACTGTTGTAATTAAATTCCAAAATTTAGAAATATGTATTTAAATAATAGTTAGATAAGTGGGTTTAAATATAATTAATTCTTGTTTAGAAATTTTTTGAGTGTATGAATAGTTCGGTATTGAATAGGATTTGTTATGAATAGTTCAGGACTTGTTTATAAATTTTTGTAATTAGAGCTAAGAAGTTAACTGTTATGTTTAATTTTAAGAATTTATGGTTATATGTTTAAATAATGGTTAGCAACATGTGTGTTTAAAAATAAGTAATTGCTGTTTAGACGTTTTTCCAATATAATAGATTAGTATTAAGAATGACTTGTTTATAATTTTTTATAATAGTTTTAGATTTAATAATTAATTAGTTAATTGTTATAATTAATTATAAAATTATAATTTTAGGATACTTTTGGTGTATATTTTTTTGGAACAATGTTGATAATTTTAAATAATAAATTAGGATTTGTAAAGTATAATTTATTTGCGATTTTGGTAATAATAAGTTGTTTCTTGTTAGCCTTTTAATGTATAGAAGTATGTTATTTTAGTTGAGATTTTATTATTATTACATTAGAACATTATTAGTTACATAGAAAGTGAAACTATGTATTAGTAATTATTTTCTGTAGCAACTTAGATATAAGCTCTATGTACATTAATTATAATTAGAGATGAAAATGTTATTACTTAGTAAATCGGATTAAATAAAATTATATTTTTTAATTAGCTTTTTAAAATTATGTATGATAGTTGTGTAATTTGAATCGTACTTTTGCTGTGTTTTTGTAAGCTTCACGGATGATGACATGTGATCACCCTGTCCCTCCAGATCGGTACGATGAGAGAGTGGAGGAGTATTTACGATCAACTGGGTTTTATCTTGTTAGTCAGATTGGAGTAGTTCAATGTCAGAAAGCACTGGTAAATGCTTTAGTGAAAAGGTGGCACCCGGACACACATACCTTCCACCTTCCAGTTGGTGAATGTGTCGTGTCACTGGAAGACGTGGCTATGATCTTTGGTCTTTCGACCGAAGGCCTTCCAGTGACTGGCATGACTTTGAGTAGTTTTGAGACCTTAGAGACGGAGTGTCTGCATCAATTTGGGGTGGCGCCGAGAAAGTCGGATTGTCGAGGAAGTGGCATAAAACTGACGTGGCTACGGGATTTAAAAGAACGGTCACAGTTGACTGATGAGAACAGTATACAGGTGTACGTTAAGTGCCACATCATGTTGTTGATTGGTACGATCTTGTTTGGAGACAAGTCTGGGGCATCTGTCCACTGGAAGTTTCTGCCTCTGCTGAGTGATTTTGCTAGTATTGGACAATATAGCTGGGGATCAGCCTGCCTAGCACACCTGTACAGGAGTTTATGCAAGGCCTCACGTTTTGATTGTAAGAAAATCGATGGTCCGCTGACACTTCTACTATGTTGGGCATGGATGCGCTTACCATATCTATCACCGGTTGCTAGAGAACCTCGCAGTTTTCCGCTTGCAAACAGGTTAGACTATCTTACATTTACCGGGTATCTTCATGTTTAGAAACCAATTGTGTTAATGAGATGCGTTATATTAGGTGGCGAAACTGGGAGCGTGGAGACCGAGTCTATAGATATCTTAAGCTTGCTCATTTTAGGAAGGCCTTGGATGAACTTCAGGAAGGCCAGGTGTGTTTGAATTGACATTGTATGTGGGTCAGGTCTAGTGATTTACTTATTTGGATTTTAATTATTTGCTTGCTTTACTTTTACCAGTTTTTGTGGGTTGCATATTCTGTTGATCGTGTTGATCCGGACATAATTCCTGCGGACATCTACATGCACTCGGTGATTTGGAGTGCAACAGTGCCACTGGTATCTTTTGAGTGTATTGAATGGCATGCTACCTACAGGTTTAGACGTCAGTTCAGTTTCGTTCAGGGAGTTCCTCATCAGAAACGGAATCTAGATCGCGCACACGGAGAAGTGTTAACAGGTCCTAAGAATTTGAACTGGGCCACAGCCACAACTCATTCATTTTGGGTGATGCAGTGGACAAACAGGTATAATCACGTTCTTACTGAGGACCCCATGACTCCGCAGCAGCCATTAGATACTTATATGTACTGGTACCATTCAAAGTATGGCGATCACTTGAACTTGTCGGATCTTGCGGTCCAAGAGGATGTTGAGGGTCCAGGTTATGGATAATGATAATGAAGAGCAGGAGCCACAGTCACGACCGCCTCCAACTCCACCTTCACCTCCACCTCCAGCGGCAGATGAACAACCTCATTCCACAAGCCAGTATGTACCTCAGACACAATTTCCTACGTCGTTTCTGATACATCAGCCTTATTTTGACTCAGGAGGAGGTTCTTTTAGCCAATTGCTTGGGTTCATGGCCTCAGATGCTGGCCAAGCACAATATAGCCACCAGGCCGACTTCATGGCGGGTAGGTATTCGTTTGAACCGAGGTATCCATTTTATACCTACTCGGGTGCTTCTAGAGGGTTTGTATCTGGTGATTCTAGTAGGAGTGACGGTGGTCGAGGAGTGCTTAATAGTCAAAACCCGAAGCGTGTTTCAATGACTATGATTGAAGAAAATGCTAAGAATTTTGAGCATGAGACTGCTGAGTACTTAGTGGATGAGCTAGATGACGAGGAAGACGAAGAGGATGAGGATGAGGACATGGAGGAGGAAGATGATGAGGACATGGACCAGGATGAAGAATCCCGTAATGATGTAGGTACAATTATCATATAAGCTTTTCCCGTTAGTTGATGTTATCATAGTATTGTATGGGGTGTTGTGTAGGGTTCATTAAACTATATAATTGATGATATTATGCTTATTTATGGTACATTGGTTAAGGTTGATGTTACTATATAACTGGTTGGTCAATAGATGATAGTATGTTTATGTATGGTATGTTTTTGTAAGGTTGATTATACTATATACCTGCTGTCTCAATTGATGATATTATGTTCATGTTGGTTTCAGTTGATTATACTATATACTTGCTTGGTTTGATGGTTGTATATACAGGTGACACATGTATTCCAGCTGAGACAGGCAAAGGCTACAATCTCAGGATTGATCCACCGCGTCATAGCGCGAGTCGATACACTCCGTCTGTGTTCAAAAAGGCCGCGAAGAAATGCAAGAACATCGTGAACTTTGGAAAGTGGACAGTGAGAAAGTAGTTGTTGTGTAGTTAGTTTTATCTATGTATCAGTAATCTTTCTTAATGTATACTTTAACTATTTACTTATGAGTAAAGTCTCATAAGTACCAACTAAGTATTGTATTGTATGTTTCTGTTGATGTTCCTTATGTTCATTAAAGTACAATGAAGCAGGTTATGATGGCATTGTTATGAAAACCGGACCGGACCGACTGGTTCGACCGGAAAACCGATGAACCAGACCCTATATCGATCCGATCTGGCATTTGGACCATAAAGTACTCTGACCGGTTCAATCACCGATTCGGTTCCGTCAACTATGTACGACGGTTCAAATATAATAAAGTACATTGGCACAGGTTACAATGATTTGATCACCATAAAGTACATTCACAAATGTTACACCGGTTCAATTATCATAAAGTACAATAACACAGGTTACGATGGAAAAATTACCATAAAGTTCAATGACACAGGTAGCAATGATTCATTTATCATACAAGGCATTCACATAGGTTACAATGATTCAAATATCATATACATCTACTGGGCATTATTGTCGGTACCTGGACGACCTCCCTGACGGCATCTACAACGACTGTGTCCCTCAGCTCCACATTGCCTACATCGCCTCGGACAGTGTAACATACGTGTGTCCATCTCATTCAAGAAGCGCGTCATCCTGGGCCGACCTTTGAAAACGCGTCTCAGGTACGAGTTCGGTACAAATCGAGGACCATTGTAAGAAGGCCAAGTAGTAGGATTCCCTAATGGCCTAAACCTAGCCCGATAAACGCGTCTGACCTAGTCCATCTTATAAACGTCATGCACATACACCTGTCAATCTAGTCGTTGATTTGCACAACGTGCAAAGACATGCCGGCAAGGAATCCGGTCCACCTAGAACTCACCACAGTCACATCTTTGACGACGGAGGTCAACCGCATACTCTACTCCACTTGGCATCTCACGCACTTCAAATACCTCATTCTGCCTATCAAAGCAATCAGCCTGAATGTTTCCTGATGCAAGTTGACTTCCATGAATTTTGGAGGTCACATGCTCAGTAAAAACATGGCCTGCATTAATCCTCGCCTCCGCCTCTGCTCTTTTCTGTGTGAACAACTCATTAAGTCTGTAGAACGTTGCTTTCACAAGTGCAGTGATAGTGAGATTGCGTGCACCCTTCAAGACTGAGTTGACGCATTCTACTAGATTAGTCGTCATGTGACCCCATCGGTAGCCACTGTCTAAGGCCAACGCATACTATTCACGGCGAATACGGTTTAACCAGTTAGTGTACGCCTCGTCCCGCTCTCGTAAACGTTGGTAACGCACTTCAAACTCGCAAACCGTCCACGAATATCCTAAACAATATCATATACCAAACACCAAATAAGTTTCAGGATGTATAGATTGTTCGCATTTTCATTAATAACAAACTTTGAAGGAATCAATGTTACCTATATTGATGACAAGCTTTTGTAGGTAGAGTGCCTTGACCTCAAAAAGTTCGATTCTATATGCCTGATGCAAAACATGTGGAAAGCTCTAGGAGGTGACCAAGCTCTGTGACTACGTTCCACAGCAGCATTTATGGACTCATGTCGGTCCGATATAAGCCCCACACCATCCCGAGTCACAACATGTTAACGCAGGTTACTAAGGAAAAAGTGCCAAGCATCAGAGGTCTCTCCCTCGACAATAGCAAATGCAATCGGGATGATATTGTTGTTACCATCCTGCGAAACGGCCACTAACAAGCAACCTTTGTACTTTTCGTACAAGTGAGTCCCGTCCACCTGGACAACTGGCTTACAATGTTTGAACACTCTAATGCACGGGTAATAGCTCCAAAAGACTCGATGCAATACCCGGATATCAGTTACCAAGTCATCCCCTTGATATGCAGGCATTGTCTCAAAATGTACGACAGCTGATGGCTCCTTATGACACATGGCCTTGAACCATATGGGCAACGCTTCGTAGGATGCTTCCCAACCTCCGAATATCTTCTCAACGGACTTCTGCTTTGCCAACCATGCTTTCCGATAGCTGACGGTGTATTGAACTTCGACTGCACTTCTGCAATAATTAATTTTACCTTTAAAGAGGGGTCAGCCTCAACCAACGGCTTTATGGCTTCGGCAATCGTATTTGAATCTAGCTTCGAATGATCCTGAGAAATGGTTGCTCTGGTACAAGTGTGACTGCCGTTGTACCTCCTAATAACCCAACAGTGCTTTCTGCTGATCATGCTAACTCTGATAAGCCAATCACACCCTGACCCGTACTGTGTACACTTCGCATAAAATGTCAACGGCTCCGACTCATACACACGGTAGTCTACAGATCTTTAGAGGGTATACTCCTTCATCGCCTTAATAACAGCTTCCCTGGAACTGAATTCTATCTCCACGATGATCTCACCATCTGCAACAAAAGGAACTTCTGCCGTGAAGGTAGCCATACCATAAGTATTTAATACATGATTGTTTAATGACCAAAATTAAATATTAAATCATCACTCACATCATCAATAATAATATAGCTAAGGTTTACATTACGTTATCATCTAAAACTCAATTACAAAAAATACAAACACATTAATACAAATTATGCTCAATAACTAAAAATAAATACTAATCTTCCAGATAACTTCATAAATACTGTAATAAACAATCAGTTATAAACCCTAATTAACTAAATAGCTAAATAAATACAAATTAACTAAATAACCAAAAATAATTATTAATCACCTAAACAACTAAAAATAAATACTATAACAAATGCTCATTAATAAATCCTAATTAGCTAAATAAATACAAAGTAACTAAATAACTAAAAATAAATACTAAACGCCTACATAACTTCATCAAGATTATAATAAATACTCATTAATAAATAAACTAATAAATAAACCCTAATTAACTAAGTAACTAAATAAATATAAATTAACTAAATAACTCAAAATATGTAACAAATGCCTAAATAATTTCGCAAATACTCTAACAAATACTTATTAATAAAGCCTAATTAACACATTAACTAAATGAATACTGGACCCTAAATACTCATTAACTCAAAGTATTTCTATTTTAAATTTGTCTAAATAACCTCTTTTACAAATGCTAAACAAGTACCTGCATTCATATAGTCCGAAAACTCCGGAGCATACATGACTTCCAAATTCAAAAGTCGTATGAAAGATGGCTCCTCAAATGGCTCTTCATTCGCCAGTGCATTTGTAACGTCTGTCACATTCGGGGCCACACTGCTGTCGGCTGGATCTACATCTCCGTCTTCACCAACAACTTCGTAATTGCTTTCGAACTCTTCCTCACTGTCACTATTGTAGTCTTCTTGTAAAATATTTCGGTCGACCTCAGATTGTTCGAATTCAATGTATAACTCGATGAACGAAATTTGAGCACGACTTTCAATATACATTGAAAACATCTCTTGCATGCTTGCTTCGTCCGTTACATATTTGGTCTGAAATTGGACGAATCCATCAAATACTGGTACAGGATATCTGTATAAAATACATGATATTTTTCTTGACATCTCCGAATCTATCTTCTCACAAATCACGCCTTTAAGCTCTTCAAATGAAATGGTGAAGGGAATAACATCTAATGGATCTTCACAAACAAATTTACTCCTTCAAGTGTCTGCAACAAAATCTGACCAAAATAATACACTTTCAAAAGAACTCTATCATCTATTCTTCCCACTCACTTAAACAAAAATAGCAATTTCACCATCAACTTTTTTCCCCAACCTAAGTAACCCCACACCAGACCGAGAAAAAGAAGAAGAGAACTCGAACAAGAAGAAGAAAGTTGGATCTGGTTGGCGGTCTTTGGTTCGCACACCTTAGCAACTATATATATACACATACAATTCGGATCAACCGAGTTGTGTATAACCTAATTTGAAAAAATTATAAAATAATGAAAATTCACTATCCGATTTCTATTACTGTAAATTAAAAAAAATTGGCAAACAAAAATCGGACCCAACGACTAGTATAACGAAATAAAAAAAATCAACAAAAAAAAACGGACCATTCATTTTGATTAGGTCATATCGCGCGGTCCGATTTTTTTTATTTGCTGCGAGCAAAATAAACTCTCCGATTTGCTTACAAAATTTTTAAAATAGAGAATTCGAAAGGTCCGATTTCTTCCTACCAAATCTGAGCCAAAACCTATTCCACATTCCGGTGGAGCACCCCCTCATTCCATATCCCAACACAACACCTGCCCCTCCTTCATAACAAAAAAAATGACCCGTTATAGAGATTTCATCACAACAAGCTCACTATAACAAATATAAAAGAACTAATTATTAGCCACATAACTTTGTTAGTTTTTGTATCTAGTTCTTGTGTCTACTTTTTATAGGATACAAGATTTATTCTCATAAATGATTAAGTATTTTATTACAAGAATATTATCAATTTACAACTCTCTTATTTTTATATAAAAATTTCTACCTTTATTTATTTATTTTTATCATATTTTCACAACACCCACAATTGTTTTAAAAGAGTCTTATTAACAAGTATTTTTAAAATATTTTTTAGGAATATTAAATTATTTTATAGATAAAAGAATTATTTAAAAATTTAAAACTCCTATTTTTTTCTAACATTTTCTGTACTACTCTATATTAATCTTTTAAAAAATTTTAGTTGTAGTTTAATCTTTAATAAATTTTAATTATTATTTTAATTTAACTATTTATTTTAGCAGACAAATCAATTTCTAAGTTAAATTCTTTTGTTAGAGGTTAGCAAAACTTGCTTACATAGAGGGACTAATCTAAAAGGTTTAAATGTCTTTTGGAATTTTATATATTCAAAAATAGTAATGAGAATTAATTTAGTTAAATTTATTAGTCTTTAACAAGAAAAGATGAGATTTATTGATTAACTTGTTTAATAAAATGAAAATTTGATTTTTTTTTATAATTAAAAAATTTGCTAAAGAATAAAATATTTGACTAAAATTTTTGAAAATTAATTTGAAGTATTACTTGAAGTTTATTTTTTTATTCTTAATAAACCCAAAATTAGCGAAAAAAGAAGGAGAGATGGGATATTATTAGAGGATTAAACTTTTCTAAAATGAAGAAATTGATAAAATAAAAAAAGTAAATATTTAATTATTGTTAAATTAAAATAATAAAATTCATAAATAATAAGCATTATTTTTTGTGCTAAAATAAAAATTATTAATTTTAGAGTAAAGCTAGGGAACCAAAAGTATATCAGCCAAAATCCAGCCAAATACCTTTGGATGAATTCAAAATTTTTACGAGTTAATATATATGGATGTTTCTTCTACTAAGTATTAGAATGTTTCTTTTTCATATTAAATGGATGTTCTTTTATATATTTTTCGAATTTGTGATTGTTAGAAGTGGATAGATTAATGTAAAAAAAAAGAGGAAAGTTTTTATAGGTTTTAATTAGGTTTACTTAATCAATTTAAAATTTTTTAAATTTTGAATTTAAAAAATTTAAAATTAGTTAATTATTGATATAAATTAATATAGTTTTGTTTAGTTTTTGGCCGATAAGTTTTTGGTTCCTTATACTTTTCCTTAATTTTATTACTTTACTAAGATAGTGAGGATTTTTTTTTCCCATTATTATAGGGGTTGCAAATACTTGGAAGTTGGAATGGGTTGATTGATAGTAAATGAGGCTATCCCCAAACTAAAAAGGAAGAAACTTTTTGATCATTTGATGTGCCCATGAAATCTCTTTCACTTCCTTCCCTTCCCTTCACAAGGTACTACCTCCATTCTGCCTTTCAGTTTCTTCCCTTTTTTTTTCTTTTTTGTTTTTTTGTTTTCCTTTTTTTTTTTGGACAAGAACTTTTTTTTATTCTCTTACTTTGGTTGGTGTTCTTGTTATTGTTGTTACGGACTTTCTGCAAGTGAAAAGGGAACAAACACGAGATGGGTATCCTTCAAAACCTCAAATTTGTCACCAAAGACTCCAACTTCAAGCAGAGTATTGTGTCTGAGAGCTAAAAGCTATGGTGGGGTTGGTGATGGTGATGCGGTCATAATTGTGGATCATGGGTCGCGTCGCAAAGAGTCCAATCTTTTACTTAGTAAGCTCGGTTCTTTATTTTGATGTTATCACTCCTACTACCACTTTTATTGTACTTTGGGAATACTATAATTTGAGGTATGAAATTAGTTTTGGTTTTTTATGTCAGATGAATTTGTGGAGATGTTTAAACATAAAACTGGGTACGAGATTGTGGAGCCTGCTCATATGGTAATTTACTAATTTTCTGTAATCTTTTTGTTATTAGTTTTATTCGCAAAAAGTTGTCAAGTAGAGAAAAACATAGAATTAGAGAAATGTTAGCTGATAAACTTTTCCGAATCTTGCAAGCATGATATGTAGTATGCATCATGTTAGGACTGTTAGCATTTTACTTAGGTTGTTTGTTTGTCATGGGCAATGACATTGTCTTTTCTCTTCATGAGGGGTAAAAGAGATTAAGCTTGTTTCATAGTGTGAACAATTTTCTTCATGGTGCATAAATCAACATCTTTTTTCTTTTCCTTTTCATTTTATGACAATATTATAATTTGGATTTCTGGGGGCAATTCCTGATGTTTCATAATATATACACATTTTTAGGAATTAGCAGAACCATCAATTAGAGATGCCTTTCAATCTTGTGTCGAACAAGGTGCACAACGTGTCGTTATCAGCCCCTTTTTCCTCTCTCCCGGAAGGCATTGGAATCAGGTAGACCTTTGTAAAACTGTTATCTGTCCTATCTTTTCGTAAACAAAGTGCTATGCGCACACGAAAAATCAGCCACCAAATCAGTCACTATGTATTTGTGTATAAATAAATACATATGTTGTTTAACTCATTTTCAATATGTCTTTTATATTTTAACATGTATTTTATGCCAATAGCTTATTTTTGGTGTACATGTAGCGTGGTTCTTCTATAAATTTTTGTTGTGATTCCTCAACTTGATGAAGATTGAAGATTTCAGTAAGTGGCAAAATTCTTAAAACTCCTCATTGTATTATGTAGGATATTCCTTCGTTAAGTTCCGAGGCAGCAAAGGAGCACCCTGGCGTATCATACATTGTAACCGCACCCCTTGGACTGCATGAGCTACTGGTGGTATGAACTCTTGTACATTTCACAAATTCACAATGTCATGTTTGCTGTCCCGAGTTGAGTTTTACAAATCACTCAGGAAAATGTTTTGCTTCCTTGGGTTTCAAGCTTAATAGCATCTTTATATCAAGGCGAATAAAACAATTCTGATTTAATTAAAATTCCTAAAAATATCATGTGTCAAGATGATTAAAAAGGTTTTATTTCAAATCGCCTTTTTATGAATCAATTATAGTTGTTTAATGGATGAAATTTCTCTCATGCTTGGTTAGTTAGGGAATATCATGCTTGGTTGGACTTTCTTAATGGATAAACCATGATCATAGACATTGTATCAGATTCAAAACTAAAAAATAATTATATGTCAATCAATCAATTATCCTGCTTTTACCAAGCATAGGCATTGATTCTGGCAAGGGTTCACATCGTCTTGTCACGCAAAACCTTTTGCATTGCCCTCTTCTTTTTTTTTTTTTGGGTGTTTTCGTGGTATCCCCTGACCCGGCAGGCTAAGGACTAATCCGTTGCGGTTCGAAGCTCCATTTAAAGGTTTGCCGCTGACTAATGGGTTGCTGCATGCACAAGGCGGGATTCGAACCCCCAACTTTTACTTATGCGGACTAGTGAGCTCAACTTGGTTTTCTACTATATCTATTTATAGTAAATCAATTACTATTAAAACTATCCTAATTGGCCTTGGGCCTATTTCTTACTCCTTACACCAGTCTGAATCAGGCAATTATTACTTTGATGTGAAAGTGGAAGGAGTACTATGAAAAATAAATACCAAGCAATGAATCTATGTTGCATTGTAACTGTCATATTGAACTTGAACAATCTTGTGCCACAGGATGTTATGAATGATAGGATCAAGCATTGCTTGAAGCACATATCCGGAGATGCCGATGAGTGTTCTGTTTGTGCTGGGACTGGAAAATGCAGACTTTATAATTCATGAAACAAAGTTGAAAGTCATGGGAATTTTCATTAACTGAGTTGCAACTCACCAAACTATTCTGAAGCCATGACTTCAAGGGAGCACATGTATATGTTGTCAATGGTCTGTTTCAGAAGAATCAAGATGGTTTTTTTATGATCATGATTCGATATGATACCTTGAAAGTGATTTGCTCAATGAGTGACAAGCATATTCTTCTCTTATATCATGATGATTCCCAAAGATTAAAGTTCTGTTTGTTCACTGAAAAATAATTGCAAGCTTATTATAGAATGAGTTTATGTTCTATTACTTTTTGTAATTGTATCATATCAGCATTTTGCATAGATGACATTATATAAAATGATGTAAGCCTTTAATCATGCTAATTAATTAAATTTAATACTTATTATTACTTAATTGAATTAAAAAATAATAGTTAAATACAATTAATATCTATATTAGACACCAACAAAAGTAAAGACACCAAAATTAACATCTATATTAAAATTTATAATAATAATAATTTTCAGTTATAAATACTAAAAAATGTACATTATTTAATTTATTTAAACACTCTTACTATTATTATTCCATCTCATATATTCTCTATTTCTCTCAAATGAATCGTAAAAAATAAAGACAATATATTTTGTGCTAACTTATTCATTCAAAATAATTTACAATTAAATGATTATAAAGGAGAAGATTTCACCTTTCAAAAATTAAGGGTGTGTTTGGGAAACACGTTGGGGAGGAGAGAAGCCCGTTTGAGCTTCTTGAAAGTTTCACTTGGATGTTTGGCAATTTTTATCTTTGTAAACGCAGAATTGATTCTGCCTCTGAACCCAGGTTTAGGAGAAGCTCAAATTTGTAGCTTCTATGTTTCACGTTTCATGTTTAGGAGAAGCTAAAATATTTCTTTTTTACCAACCCTACCCCAACCCTACCCTTCATTTTCTTCTATAAGAATGATACTAGTAACTATTATTTTCACAGTCATTCTTTGTAGTTCTTCCTACTTCTTCATAATTTTTTAGTTCCATTTTTTTTTACAAATTTTATTTTTATTTGATTTTATTCATATGAATTTTATTTACGTTTTATGATATTTTTTTTGTTCAGATGATATATGTTGTTGGTTTTATAGAATTTTTATTATTTTTATCTGTATAATTTTTTTCTATTCTTTGATGTACTCTATTTTTGTTTTGTATTAATTTTTTTTATTTTTTATTCTGAATTTGTAAAATTTGTAATTGTAATTGTAATTATTATATACTACGTTTATTATTAAAATTTTGAATAATATAAATTATGATCCTATAAAAAAAGGACAAAATAAATAAAAAATTAATTATAAGTAACAATAGAGTCATATTTATAGTCTAAAATAATACTAAATTAAAGAGTATTGACGATACTAAAAAAAATTATAGAATATTTTTTTTGTGTGACATTAAAAAATTTATAGTACTCTTTTTTATATTTTTATTTTTTATTGTATTTATTTTATTTATATGATAAATATTTTTTATATTATTTTTTATAGTATTTTGATTTTGCAAGTATATAAAATTGATGTCTATTTTAGTAATTTTTCATCTAAAAGTGATTTTGAGTAGTATAATCCAAACAACATTTATTTTACTATAATCAATTTTGATATAAAGATTACCAAATATAAATCACGTTAACCCAAACTAACTTATCATCAAAATCAATTTTACAAAATTAATTTTATGCAAACTCTGGTTTGCAAACTGTAATCCAAACACACACTAAGTAGTATGCAATTTCAACTCAAATGACAATCAATCTAATATTCTAATGTGTTATTACCAAATATAATCATAATCAGAGAGTGGGAGAAGCTTTTTGCTCTTTATCTTACTTACAAAACCATGCAAATGGTAACTTAGAAAAAAAGCTATTTTAAATTGGAACTAAATAAAGAAAAAATTACAAAAATACTAATAGTTCATTTTTGCCCAGAAACAAATACATGGAGGATAAGTGGAGGTCTGGACTTTCCAACTTTAAAAAAAAAAGCTAATAATAAAATTTAAGAAGTCCAACCCAATAAAATATAATGATATTTAAATAAATACTACATTATTTTTCTTCTCTTATTCCTCTTTGACGTTTAATATTCTTTTAAAACCATAGCTAATTAGCCGAAGACGCCCTCCACTTTCAAGTGTCACAACGGTACAACCGTACAACTGTATAAGGTACAATATGCTAAACACTTATTTATTATACATGTATAAAACTGTTATAATTTATACTTGGCGTGGATAGTGCATTATAAATGGAATTAGTCTTTGAAGTTTGATCCAAAGGCGGTAGAAACTCTAAATAATTCTAATTATTTAGTAATAAACTAATAACCAACCTTCTTTGCAAAATAGTATTCTTATTTGTGTGTAATATCTATCATGACCAATTGACCACTATTTAACTATTGTTACGGATTCCATATTTCCATTGATGTTGTACCGCCTGTACGCTTAGTAGTTTTGAGCAAATGCCACTGTAAATAAATGCTACTTTGAGTTCTATTTTATTGATGCTATACGTTTAGTAGTTTTTTTTATTTTTTTTCTTAAAAATATTGTTAATTTGTTATTGATATTTAATTAATAAAAAATATTTAGATTTTGTTTATTCATGTGAGTATATAATTACCTGAATTTTTTTCAGGTAAAAAAAACTAAAACATTTTATGATGAAAAAACAAAGTAAAATTGATGCAATTTTTAAGAGAAAAGCTGCTGATAATATTAGAGTTTAAACAAGTCAATCCTCTAATCTTATTTCACAAAAAGTTTAAGTAAGTGAACTCTCTAATCTTACTCAAAATACACATTAACATGAAGTTAAAGTTCCAAGATTAGAAAGAGATGTTGATATCTCTTTACTAGAAAGGGATCCAGGAAAGCGACGTCCAATTTGGCAATATAATGTCAATAAACGTGATAAGATTCGTAGAGCATACATAATAGCTGGGCCATACCAACCAACAAATATTAGCTATCCAGCTTCTGGTAATAACAATCACCGTTGATATTTTCAATCTTCTTGATTTAAGAAATTTTCAAGTTGGTTAGAATATTCACCAGAAAAAAGATGCTGCTTATTGTTTGCCTTGCTATTTGTTTAGTAAATATTATCAGAATTAGGATTTAGTAATTGGAAGAAAGTAAACAATGGAGTGGATTTAGTATTTGTATGTCACGAGGGTTTTATTCCTAATTCTCCCCATAATTTATGTGTGAAATCTTGTGATGATTTAATAGCTCAATCTAAGTATATAGACAAAGTTCTTGATAGGCATAATAATGAAACTATTGCAAATAACCGCTTAAGATTGAAGACATCTATTAATGCTATTCGATGGCTTGCATTTCAAGCATGTGCATTTAGAGGCGACGATGAAAGTCCTGGATCTTTGAATCGAAAAAATTTTATTGAGTTAATTAAGCTTTTAGTTTCATGTAATCAGAATGTTAATAATGTTGTTCTTGAAAATGCTCCTGAAAATACTCAATATATATCTCCCGGTGTTCAAAAAGATATATTTCATATCTTTACTAGAAAAGTGCATGCAACAATTCGAGAAGAAATTGGTGATTCTAAATTTTGTATAATTATTGATGAAGCAAGAGATTAGTCAAAGCTAGAAGAAATGTCTATGGTTCAGAGATTTGTAGACAAGCACGATTGTGTTCAAGAAAATTTTTTTGATCTTATACATGTTTCTGATACATGTTCTTTGACATTGAAAACAGAAATTTCATCAGTTCTTTCTCGTCATAATCTTGATGTTCAAAATCTTAGAAAACAAGGGTATGATGGAACTAGTAATATGCGTGGTGAATAGAATGGATTGCAAACTCTATGTTTGAAAGATTGCCTTTTTGCTTATTACATTCAATGTCTTGCTCATCGATTACAATTGACACTTGTTTCTGCAGCTAAAGAAGTTTGCTATGTTTATCAATTCTTTTCAAAACTTACATTAATTGTGAATGTTGTAATTGTTTCTCCTAAACGTCATGATCAGTTAAGGGTTGCTCAAGCAAATAATGTTGCAAACTTAATTGTTGATAATCAACTTGTTGGTACTTTGCAAAGAGTTGGAGATACTAGATGGAGATTTAACTTAAATTCTGTGCGTAGCTTGCTATACATGTTTGATGCTACTTTGTGAAGTTCTTGAAAAAAGCACTGAAGAAGATAATTCCTCCACTCGTGGTGATGCTAGTGCTGCTTATGATGCTATCACATCCTTTGAATTTGTCTTTATTTTACATTTAATGAGAAATATTTTGGAAGTTACTCATGATCTTTGTCAAGTTTTGCAATAAAAAAATCAAGACATATTGAATGCTTTAACTCTGATTTCTACTACCAATACTTTAATCCAACGAATGAGAGAATCAAGTTGGGAGGCTTTCATAAAAGAAGTTATATTGTTTCGTGAGAAACATGAAGTTCAAGTTCCTAATATGAATGCATTGCATATTCCTAGAAGAGGCCGAACTCGTAAAATTGTTGACCAAATTTCAGTGAAGCATCATTATCGTGTTAATTTATTTATGCCTGTAATTGATACACAGTTGCAAGAGCTTAATGAAAGATTCAATGATAATATGGTGGAATTGCTTGCTTTAAGTTTACTTTAGATCATAGAGATAATTATAAGTTCTTCAGTGCCTACAAAGTATGTGAATTAGGGCAGTGTTTGGTTGTTGTCTCAAAAAAATGAAGACATAGACACAAAGACACAAATACACATGAACACAAAGATACACAAAATTTATAACATGTTTGGTGATAATACACAAGACACATGTATTTAATTCAAAAGTCTATTTTATCCCCAAACTAAAACAATTCAAGTGTTAAAAGATAAAGGACAATGGTTGAAATTTTAAAAAATAATTAGGGATAGAATTGGAAAAATCTGTGTCTCATAGATTGTGTCTTAGTGTCACAGCTTGAAAGAGATACACTAAATACATGTCTTTAATGTGCATCTGTGTGTAACCGTGTCTTTTAAAATTTTATGTCTCAGCAAACAAACGGTGTACACGTACCACCGTGTCCATGTATCTGATGGACATGGACATTAACCAAACGGAGCCTAGTAGAACGGTTTTGTCCAGATGACTTCAGTAACTAAGAGAAAATTCACATTAGAATGCAAGCTCAATATTATGAACTTGATGTTCCTAATCATGTTGAGTTAACTAACTTGTGCACAATTTCGGAGTTATGTCAAGAATTAACGAAGACAGAAAAGTCTTTAACATATCTTTTGATTGATTGTTTGATTCGCTTGGTATTAACGTCCTATTTCAACTCATACAATTGAGAGATCTTTTTCAACTATAAATATTGTGAAGAATAGACTCATAAATAAAATGGAAGATAAATTTCTTACTAATTGTCTTCTGATTTACATTGAGAAGAAAATTGTTAAAAGATTTGATGCCAATTCTATTATCGGTGAATTTTATGATATAAAGAATTGACGTGTACCACTTCGTTAGTAAAAAGTACACATATTTTTTTATACTTTAAATATATATTTTTTATCGGTATATTTTTATAATGCATCTTACATTATAATTTACTTACATATTTCTTTAATATTATATATGTTATTGACCCCACGATACATTTCTGGATCCGTAATATTTTTGGCATACTATTCAAAAATATTTCTTCATTTTTCTATAATTTGTTGACAAGTAATTTTTTTTACAGTAACTCCCAAAAAGGACTAATTCATTACAATAGATTTTAAATTCAATTTAAAAATTTCTAATGGTTAAAAAATAAAATCATTATTAACACACTACTTTTATAATTATATTATCTATCATATAAGTATAGGCTAATTTTTTTTATATAAAAAAATATTGATATTTTTATTAAAAATAAAATTATTTAGTATAATTACAAATAAGATTATATCAGCATTTTCTGCCACATAATATTATAATACACTCCAAATATTAATATTCAAATAAAATATCATCTTTATCTCTCTAAAAAATATACAGAGAGGAACAAGGAATTGAAAAAGGAAGAAACTTTGATTGGATTGAGATGATGGGTCATGCTTCAAAGTTTGTTCAAATATTCAGACTCTGTCCAATCTCTCGTTTCAACCAACACTTGTTCTTCACTACCACTACCAGTTAGTTACTCCACCCTCCTCCTTAACTCATTTTCTTATTGACCCATGATTAAATTTCTCAACTTTAATCCCTTTTCGTGTCCTCTATTATCATTGGATTCAGGTTACAAGTGCAGCAAATTGAAATTGGATATTGTGAAAACACAATTGGCGCTAAAACTGAAGAATACCCTTCAACAACCAGGGAAACCCTTTTTTCATTCCCATAGCTTCAATCTCAATGTCCCAGCTAACTTCCTCCGTAAAAGTAATCGCTTTTCTGGTAACAATAACTATCTACTTCTGTTTTTCTTTTTCTTTTTAATATATTATTATTGTAAATTTTTCAATCAAGTATATTCTGAGTGTGTGGTTTAGTGGAAGTTGGTATTCTCAACTAAAGATATATTTCAGTATGAAAAAGCAACATCAAAATTTGTGTTAATATTATTCAGATAACATTACAAAACTTTGATTTTGATACACTGAAGCAATGCTTGTTGATTGCAATGGTTTGACACTTGTTTCTTTAAGGGTATGTTTGAGAGTTGGAGTTTTTGAGGGGAATATGGAAGGAAAGGATTTGAAGAGTAAAAAGAACTTCTGCTTACCCTTCAAGGCTTTTTCCTTCCATATCTTTTCTTCTCCTGCAAAATCAAAACTAACAAACACCCAATAAGATATCAATTTTGAGTATTGGCAAATGGCAGAAACTGGTAAGGAGAGAGTGATACCCTTAAAGTGAGTCGACAGGTTCAAGCTAGATTAGTTGTGCTTACATATGGACTTTGGATACTAGTAGTTATATTAGAGAAAGAAAAAGCATTGATGCATTGCCGAAGTAAATATTTTACATTATGGTCCGATATCATAATTAAATCCATGTTAGCATACTAAACTTGAAGCAACTTGTGTTAAATGGCTCGTACGTAGTATGGAATCTTGTCACATTAAGCTGAAATTAGGTTTATGATGGTAATCATACTCATTTGACAAGTTTTCTTCACGTCTTGAGATGCATCATCTGGTTATGATTGACTATGATGATTATCTGTGTATCTTATCTGTGGGTTGTGGCAATGTGGCGTGGTTCTAGAATCGCCAATTAACTAGAATTTCAATCTTTTATATCAAATTTGAAGTTATATGCAAAAGGAAAATGTACTAAACATGCCCTTCCATTATCTGTGAGTGGTATAAAATGTAATATGAGGTTGATGATGCACATTTCAGGCAGTTACTTGAGCATTGGAAGCATATTAGGAGTGTCAATTGCATCAGCATCAGTTATAGCTCATGCCATGGATGGTGAGCCAGATATCTCATCTCATTGGTATTAATGCACTTTTAACTTTTCTATATTTCTTCATATTCTTCCTCCCTATCTCATTTTCTCATGTTTTTCTTTCAATAACTTAAGTTTTCTTGTTTGTTTAAAGCTGGGGATGCTTTGGTGGATGATCCTTCTGATAACTCACAGGATGTTTCTGAGGAGGAAGAAATTGTGCACCACTTTTTGAAATTCACTAGGAAATTCTGGCTTCCTGTTCTTTTCTTTCTTACAGTGTTGACGAACTTGGATGATCCAATTATGATCTTGTTTGTCAAAGTTACCTTGTTTCTCCTAAGCACCAAGCCCAATCCTTTCTCTGTCTATATTTTTGTTGATCAGGTCAGATCATGTATTAATATCTGATGGATTTTTTTTTTATTTTCATATTTTAATCATCGAAAGATCTTTCATAGGTCTAGAACATTTTTTTATGAGTCGAAAACATATATATTGAATTGTGGTCTTATTCTTAACCTAAAGGCTCTTTTATTTTGAATAAATATTTGATAGAAACAACGAACAATGTTTATATGATTATATATCCCTTGAAAATGTCCTTATATTGCAGCTGTGCGAACAATCCATGCGTCAAGATACTCGTTTTTTCAAGAAAAAGGTGCATGACATCCCTTATTAGCTTAAGTTTTCGCATGCTAGTCAGCTATCTCATTTTTATCACTTGTACTCCACTGTTACCTAACATCAATATATCATGATTGAATTCCTTTTCTCTTGTAATAGCACTTAATCATGATATTGAATTTCCAAATGTTTTATGATAGAATAAAATGTTGCTTTTAATGTTTTGTTACTAGATCACCCAATCTTAACCAGTTTTTTTATTGCATCTCCCTATTTCCAAGTTGTTATTGACTCAAATGTTTTTATTTGTAATGTATTGTCCCCCTACAGATTTAGTTGGTGTAAAAATGAACATAATATATACATATGTAATGACGAGTGCAACGATATTTGGATTTGGAATTTAATTTATATGCATTGTCAGTAATAGAGAGTTTCTAACAAACATTTAATCATGTAACTACATCGATGAAAATATTTGACTTTGCCATGTTGATAGAACAAATAGCATATATTTTGACCGAGAATTTGCATGCGGATACGAATAAGGATGTCTTAGAATCTTGTTATGTGCTCTGAATTTCACTAATCTTGTTATTCTTTTGAGTAAAACCTTTGGTATCTTATGACCTTTGATCTTGCAGCCGTATGCCAGCAAAGTTGAAGTTCATGACTATAAGCTTCTATGCCTGGCTGCTGTGGAAGTAAGAGATCAAAAGTTCACTTTGGTTGGAATTCTTGGTACTTGGTGGTCGTTGCCTCATTTACCAACTTGGGAAGCAATTTCTTTAGTTAAGAATAGAGTTGGAAGCATCTTTGTGAAACCAACTGAGAACTATCACTATCATACTCAATTACCTGAATTGTGCTGATGTATTGGCATGCGTGTCCATCAAACATTGTTGTTTTAGATTTACTTTTGTTTGTTACTATCTTTTTTTTTTTTCACTTTCAGTTAGAAGATTAGATTATTATTCAATCTCTGTTTTTCTAGTTACCATCTGAATAATCCTCATATCTAGGATCATAATTATAAATATTTGATTAACATTATTATAACTTTTCCATTTTATGAACAAAGCATTTTTTTATTTAATGTATAATGCTGTATTGGCATTGTATGTTTTAAGAAAACTTTTGTATTTACATATTGTATTATATATTGTATATTGGTTAGGTTTAGCTATTGATGTATGGAATTTGAAGGCCATTGAACCCTATGCTTGCTTAAATTTTTTGATCTTTGCAACAAATAATAAAACAGAAAGTAGAGTTTATTGTTTTTACCATTTTTGTTTTCTCTTTACAAAATTCAAAAAACGAAAATCAGAAACCAAATCACATTTTCCATTTAGATGAGGATCAAATATTCATAAATGAACATGCAATCAATATAAGTACCAAAACCCTAGTCAAGAATAACTCGCATACATTTATTTAGTCCTTCCCTCAACAAAAATTAGACAGATAGTAGTATAGATGATTAACAACTAAATGTTAGTCAATTACTAGACTCATACCACTGTCTTGCTATGAAACGGTGGTTATTTTGGTAATCTTGCATCAACCATCTCTAGACTCTCAGACTCATTTTCATCAGCTTTTCATGCTTCATTTGGTTAAATCTATGGACCACAATGTGAAATGTCTCCCAAAATTCATTGAATGAATTTTCAGCAGCTCAACAACAATTTAGTGTAGTCTCACTAAATGGTGTCGGTGGCATGAACTGATTGATGTCAATAGCACTCATTATGATCCAGTTCTTTAATAAAATCACTGGTGACTAACCAGAAACCAGAATAACAATCACTTTTGCTTCCAGCGTGCTGCGAGTAGATCTTCGAAGTCATCATCTTGGCAGTTTACACCTATGGGATCGCTCGAGAAAAGGAATGACCACTAGGCATTTAGTCTTCATCCACCATAGTCATTACTGGAATCCCCTTGCTAGAAAAGCTTGAGCATGCTACTCTGATCTCCTCACCTATCTTAAAGTTCCTTTTATCACTATTCTCCTACATGACAAAACAAGGAATACAAATTAATTGATAGTGCAAAACACATGGGTGGACTTCAGAAATAATAAGGATTAAAAAATTCATCTGATAAATGGTCTACGATGAAATTATGTGGATTTGCAAGTGTTTATACTTCTGTATGAACGATCAGTTGAAAATTCCAGCTATAACCCATAGATAAAGTCCAACAAATGCATTGTTCTCAACCACTGAAAAAGGTAATATGATGTGCAATGATGGGCAAAGTGTATATAAGATGTTAATTACGTGTACATAAGATGTTAATTAAAGCTACACAACAGAGAGAAAGAAAGGGGACATTGAGTATCTATGTCATTAAGGATATAAAGGCAACTCATACCTCAAATCGGTACATTCCTTTAAGTCCTCCACCCAAATCCAATACCAACCCGTGTGCACGAATTTGATGCACTTTGGAAGTAACTTTAGTTCCAATTTTCAGTTGTTTTGCAGTTACCGCTTCCTTATCTTCAGCTTCCTTCTCACACTCCTCCAAATGCGAACTAGACTTTTTCTGCTTCAGATTTTTTGACTTCTTAGCATTAGTACGTGGGAAGGGACCTGAATGCGAAGATGAAGCATCCATCACATCTTGAGATTGACGAGATTTTGACTTGTGAATTGGTTCTCTCCCTTTATTTTTGCGGGTATCCTCTGATGTCAGATTTGAGCTGGTAGACTTCTCATCCCCATCACACTCTTCAGCACTACGTATTAAAAATACTGGTACTTGGGAGGTAGCTGGCTTCGCCTCACCTAATTCATTTTTGCCTATCGGAAAATCAGAGGCAGAATTGTGTTGCTCTTCTGCTTTAGATTCATCCCCAACCGGTGCCCAAATTTTGGCTGTTTCTTTTGCAGATGCCACAGATCCTTCACCTACATCATCAGTCTCTGATCCTCCGGGACGAGGCTTAACTGCCTTAAGGGATAATTTAATGTTACCACGAACATCTTGGCCTATGCACATCAAAGAAAGCTGCTGGCCAATAGAGACTATATCTGCAACTCGGGAAACCTGTGGAAATGGTAGTTTTATTAAAGACACTATTATATGCAAAATTCTGTTCCTGTTGGTAGCAGAAACAACAATAATATGACTCTTAAAGATAAGAAATTATGATAAGTTAAAATCATACATACCGGCTCATGTGACAACTCAGAAATGTGGAGAAGCCCTTGCTGGCCACCATTAAACTCCACAAAAGCTCCATATTCTTTTATAGAGGTGACGACACCTTTGTAGATTCCTCCAACTTCAATTTCACGGCCTACTATAAAATCAATCTGACAAACAAGAATGGTCATCAATATGACATCCATGAAGGAAGAAACAAGAGTGGATATTTCACCATTCATCATTAATAAATACATTAACATTTTTTTTATGGGATACATATAAGGATAAACTACACATGTCAAAATGATTTAGAAGATAAAACAATAATTCCTAAAACAGGAGAGAGACATTGTCTCCCTTGGGAATGCCAAATGCCATTACAGATGACAAGCATAGCTTTATAGAAAAATTAAGGCTAAACACGATAGAAGACCTACCTTCTCCAGTAATTTGTCCATTACAGCCTGATTTTTAGCAACTATTGTAAGTGTTCCATCGCCTACAGACATCCGAGCACCTGATTGTAATACATAATAGCATAGTCAATAAACATAACATATACAAATGTGTTCTGCTTCACAAAATATATATACAGCATACTAGAAACACAACATTTATAGGTAAACCAACAAGAGGACAGAATGTGGTAAACATCCAAGATGCTTCAAACTTAAAGTGACCTGTTTCCTCTTCCATTTTTCTCTTTAGAGCACCCATTGGCCCAATTAGGCGACGAATAGCATCATTGCTGTACTTTAAGGTGGCTGCATTAGCAAAGAAAAATTTCATACTTAGAAAGGGTGTTTTGCATGGTAGGAAAACCTATTCTAGAAAACACCAAAAGTGAAGAATAGGGAGGGCGAAAAGAGGTTAAAAGGCGAGACCTAATCGTGGCGTAGTACTGTCATCCTTGTTACGAGGTGCACTAATTTCCTGTTCCATGTGATCAAGAATTTGAAGGCGAGCTTTACGAGCAGGTTCTAAACATTCACATATGATATCTACAGGAATTCCAGCTGGTTTTATGTCCAACTGAATAGCAGTAACTCCTTTTCGAGTCCCAGCAATCTTGAAGTCCATGTCACCCAAGTGGTCTTCCAAGCCCTTAAAAATAAAATTTTTTAAGTTTAATACTTGGTAAGAGAACAATCATCTATTATGTTGTTCAATATCAATATCACTATGAATATACACCTAAGAATCCTACAAATGGGGAACCTAATTAGGCAATGTCAACAACAAAATCATATCCCACTTGGGGTGGGGTGGGGAGGGGTCGGCTTCATGGATCAAATGACGCGATTGCGCTCTATCAGGTCTGCAGTGAGATCATCTATACGTAAATCTCCCTTGGCCACCTCATAATTAGGCAATGCCGATACATGAAAAATATTAAAGACCTACTAATACTACAAAGAGTGTCTTTGGCTGTAAGAGGATCATTGATGGAAAATGTATTTTTTCATTAAGATTGCCTATGAATGAAAAAATAAATTTGAATATAAATAAAAATATTAAATGATTAAAAAATGTTAATAAAAGTTTTTACATCAGTAGACTAGTAAAGGTCAAATTTTTAATTCAATAATACTCCAAACAAACATTGTAAAGAAATGCACTCAATACGTTGTGAAAAATACCAGAATATCAGTCAATATACGATAATCCACTATTTCACCAGTGGATGGATCAACTTCACTGACAAGACCCACAGAAACACCAGCAACATGTTCACGTACTGGAATGCCAGCATCCATAAGAGCCATGCTACCTTCAAAGAATAAAATATTCAGGAACAAGCATCTTTGTTTTGTAAATGTCAACACAAATGCTGCTACTTAGGGTTAGAATGAGCACCTCCACATACTGTTGCCATTGATGTTGAACCATCTGAAGCCATAACTTCTGAGTTGACACGAACAGTATAGGGAAAATCATCTTCAGGAGGCAAAACAGCAAGAAGGGCTTTCTCAGCAAGAGTTCCTACAAAAATAAAACAGTAGAGAAACCAACCTTTAGTTAGGAACTTGAGCTTTGTATAAGACAATCTGTAATTACTTAGAACTCATCATCCTTTGGTGGTGGTAGTTTCTAGAATGAATAACTTGATCATATAACCATAGCTTAACATAAAATCAGGCGTATCATGGAAAAGTCAATTTGTATAAAGCACAACATCGTTTCGCATAAATGATTGTTTTAGCACCCCTTTCATCTAAAAAATGATGGATCAAGGTTGTGCTAAATAAAGCCAATTACAATAGTATTGATTTATATCTTATACCAGTACTTCCATCCCACGAGTAGTGAACAAAAAATTCAAATTCAAATTCAACATCAACTATCTAACTATAAGCCATTTGGTATTCAATATTTTCATTATCTAGTAAAGAACTAATTTTGACTTTTAACCCTTTTTCTTTTTCTTCTTATTTATTTATTTTAATTGTTTGTGCGCATAATTTACCATGCCCAACTTCACGCCTGTTCAGACCACCACGTTTACCAACTTCATTAATGCAATGAGGTGGAAAACTGTAGTGAAGCATGAATCGCTTTGTTGGAGGACCAACTAAAGAGTCCAATCTTTGAGCATCTGTAGGTGCTCCAAGTGTTACTGTACAGAGGACCTGTCCATGGCAACAATAAAATATATATTTCAGTTTGCAATTATCAAGCTTTTAGAAATCAATAACAGAATAAAACATAAAATAAAATCATAGAATAGACCTGTGTTTCTCCACGGTTAAAAAGTGAAGATCCATGCAATACGGAATAAGTTCCAGCCTCACAACATAAAGGCCTAACTTCATCCAACCGTCTTCCATCAACTCTGAATCCTTCTGCAATAATTCTTTTACGGACAACCTACATTGTGAAAATATAAACACCAATATTCAACAAGTAAATCCTAAATCAACATATGAGGGAGATATATAACTTACATCCGACAATTTTGGAATCTTATGTTATCCCTTAAAAAAGTTTCTGTATGGTGTGGATTATGTCTACATATATTAATTTTTTTTTATAAAAAAATAAAATAAAAATGACAACAGCAATAACAAAAAACTTTTTAGTGGAAACATCATATGTAATTCTGTCATGATCAAGTTAACCATCACCAATCATACACTAAGTAACTTTGTAGCTTGTAAGGTATTTTAAAAATTTCAAATAATAAGGGAGTGAGTTTCACCAAAGAAAAAAAAAGTTTTTCCTTTTGTGTTCATTTTAAAATTTAGCACCAAAACTTCATGAAAGAAAATACTTATCTACTTAGGTATCTACACACTTTAATAGATGATGACTTCGACAAATATTCCAATTCAAGAAGTATTGAAAGAAAGAAGAAGATAAATTTTTATCATCCCCAACCATGTCTAAAGTATATATGGCCAGAGGTTATTCAAATAATATGGTAAGATTTTCTCATTTTAAAACTGAATAATTAAGCAAGGAGTCAAGGATAATATATTTGTATATTGGGGAGAAAAATTAGAAGACTGATCGCCCCCTAATTTCTAACTAATCACATGGCTGCATACCTTCTTTCTTACTGTGTCTACTGCCTTCGGCAAAACTTTTAAGCTCTCTTCATCACCTTCTTCCTCAAGCACCCTCTTTACATCTTGTGTAATACCATCCAATGCTTCTCCACGCTCAAACTGGAAGTAATTATTGGAAAAACCCACAAAAATTAATGAGAGATTTCAATGTCTAGTTTACTAATCACAAAAAGCACAAAGAAAGAAAAAAGGAAGTAGAAAAAGAACACCTTTCCATAACTAGGATCAGTAAAAACAGCTTCAATAGGCGCTGCTGCCATGCTGCTAACTTTCTCCATTGTTCTGTCCGACAACATAGAAAGTTTGTATTCTTTCTTAGATTTACCAGCTTTTGCAGCAAGCCTGATTTGAGGTTCAATATACTTAATTGCCTGAACAATTAGAAGGACATATCTCAATAACATCCCAATTATAGAGAATAATAATAATAATAATAATAATAATAATAATAATAATAGTAAAAATGGTTTTGACTTTTGAAGTCACCTCAGGATGAGCCAATCTTATCCCAGCTTCTAGATCTTTCTCCGAAATCTCACGAGCTTGTACATCGATCATCAAAGTTTTGTCCCTTGTACATGCATATATCAAATTAAGATCACTTACACTTAACTGCATCATGAAAATAAGGAGCTATAAGAAATAGGAAATGGTATTTCATTATTCAACAACCAGATTATTGTCATTAACATACCCTCATAAAATAGAATTTCAATGTTAATTAGAAGGGAAAAAAATGCTTAAAATCAAATTGAGGTGCAATTTGCAAAACCAACACATTTTCTGATACAAAAGGTATGCTAGATGGTCATTTTGAGTGAAATTGTAAGAATGGTAATATGCAAAACTCATCAAAGAAAGTAGATTGGCAGTTCAACTCAACTTCAAATATAAAAGAACAATAAAACACAATGGGTGGAGTAAGAAAAACTGCTTAACAAAACAAAGGATGCCCCCAACCCATTTTATATAAAACATTATATATTAATAGAGTTTAATTTTGACGCGCTAATAGTGTAAAGAGTTTTACATGGTTATTCAATTAGTTTCAAGCGTTTAGATGATTTTTTAAATAGTAGGTTTGAAAATTATTTATTTTATTGATGTGACAACACATGATTAGTTGTTTGTGTAAAACTATTTCACACTGATAGCACATAAAAATTAAATTCATATTCATATTAAATATATTAATATATAGAAATCTGATAACTAATGTAGTGAAAGAATTTTAAAATTACCTCATCCATAGTAGGATTTATAATGAATTGCCCACATATCCTCCCAATACGAATCATTCCTATGGGACCACCCCAAGGAATATCTGATAACATAAGAGCAGCAGATGTTGCATTAGCTGCTAGTACATCTGGATCTTGATTTCCATCAGAAGAAAGAACACTTGCCATAACCTAGAAGTCATGCATTTTTGTTACCAAAATAAAAAATAGAAAACATTTTGAATAAAGGATAACTTAACAGTGGCCTCACCTGAACCTCATGGTAAAACCCAGGCGGGAATAATGGCCGAATCGGACGGTCAATGATCCGACCACACAATAGTTCACGTTCCTTTGGGGCACCTTCCCTACGCATATATGTTGTTGGAATCACACCTTGGGCAAACTGCTTTTCTTGGTAATCCACCTATTAACAACAGACACGTTGGTCAATTTGATTCTTATTACAAAAAAAAGGGAGTTTAGATTCCTATTCCTATACTTCAGCAAATTCTGAATGTCAGAGAAAAGAATTGGACATGAGTACATGTCACAATACATATGATGCAACAGTTAGACAACTCCACAATTCTGAACTGAGGTGTACTATTATTCCTACTACATAACTATTTATTTCAGATGTCCTTAAATTGAGGAGTACTATTACCATATCATCATTTCAACCCTGAAAATCAATCCATTCAAATTCACACACCCCATATTGATCCTAACACTTCCCTACCTATACTCTATCACGACCCCTAATACATAAGTGAACTAAGAGCCAGGCCAAGCAAAGAAAAGTAACCTATTTTCTATGCTCCCAACCGAGGTACATTAATGAGCTTAGCTTATTGAGTTGCTAATGAAAAATCGAAGCAAAGAGTAGCTTCGGAAAAATGCTCAATTCACTTCCATCCCTATAAAATAAATGACAAAAGGAAAATACAAAGCTTTTATTTTTTCATTTGATGAAAGAAGAAAGAAATGAGGGAACATACAGTGAGGGGCAAGAAATCGCGAACGGCGTCGCCCCTGGCGGAGCAGACGGTGGAGAGGACGTTGGTGCCGTCCAAGCCCAAAACGACGGCGCCGTTTGCGAAGCGTGCGACCTTGCCGCTCTCGAGAGTGATGAGGCGGGACCCTACTTCGAATTCCTCCTTGAAGGATTCCAGGACCTTGGTGGTTGTTGGCGGTGAGTCAGGGTCGGGTTGGGACTGGGTGGCGGAGCAGAGGGTGCGACGGAGGTGGAGGAAAGTGGGGAGAGTGCGGAGGAAGAGAGGGTTGGGCCTCGCCCTTGACCTCACTCTCAGCAGGGACGCCATTGATGCTGATGCAGTTACAGTGGTGAGGTTTTGGGGTTTATTTAGGGTTTAGGAGATTTTTTATTTTTTTATGTTTTTTGGGTTATATTTTCATTTTTTTTTACACGACTTTTTTTATAATAACTTACAAGCTATATTGCCTTTTGTAACCAAACCAAATAATAAATAAATAAAAGGGGAAATTCAATACACCTAGCTTTTGTTTAAATTGTGTTGGAGAAATTTTAATAATATTTTATAAGGAAAAAAGGGTTTTTGAAGCAAATTATAACATATGATAAACTAGTACATTTTGGGGGAAAAAAACCCCCAAAAAAAAGGGAAAATTTGAGGTGACTAATTAGGACTTTGAGGAAATTTAAGCTAACTTTGGAAGATTGAAAATGGAGAGAGTGATATAGAATAAAATATCATAGTTAAATAAGTCATGTATGAAAATACTTTTAAAAAAGGAAATGAGTGACAAGATTAAAGAGGGCAAACAATATTGATACTTTTTTCATTTTGAAACCTCCATTTTTCCTTACCATCTAAATTGAGGAGGGGTTAAGAGAATGACACATTTGCTTATCATTTTTCTCGTCATAGTAATTTTTTTTTTTGGTGTCTAACGTCATAGTAATTATTGAAACATCTAAACATAAACACAAACATAAAAATAAAAGTGACATGATTTATTAATTATTTTCTTTATATTTTCTTTAAAAAAAAATATTGTTCTATATGAATCCTGTCCATTTTTAATTTTTTATCCATCATAAAAATCACAAACAAAAAGAAAAAATAGCGAAATAAATTTCTAAAAAGATCATTTAATTTTTAAATTAGTTTTCGAAATATTTTTAATCAAATTTATCCTTTAAATATTTATATTTTAGTTATGTCGTAACTTTCGTTACTAACGATGCTAAAATTAATTGAAGTGACACATTAATTAAATGACATCATAACACATATAGTCGTTTTAATTAACGGCTAACATGATAAATTTATGAAATTAGATCAAATTAACTTTAAATTGAGGAATTCGAATACTTTAAGTTTATCTCTCAATTAAGTTTTGATTTGACATAATTTTATAAACTTATTATGTTCATAGTTAATTAAAACTCAATTAACGTGTTATATTAACAAATTTTGACATTATCAATAAAGAAAAATAACGAAAGAACTAATGCGATTAATTTAAAATTTTTGAAATACGAATTTAATAAAAAAATTTTAAAAATTAATTTAAAAAACGAGTGATGTTTGAAAATAATTTATTCATGTTATTGAAAGGGTTTTCTTACCCCTAAGGCCCTAACCCTAGGTCCTAACGATAATATATCAGGTTCATCTTCTAAGCTCTGAGGCATTGATCCACTTTCAATATGTTTTGCTTTTCAAGAGTAACTCTCATTTCTCATTTCTTGACTGAACGGTCCTTAATTTTGATTACAACTCAATCTAAAACAGAGACCAACATTACTCAAGCTAGTCATAAGATTATTTCATTGCAAAAATACTAAAATAATAATAAGAATAATAAAGCATATTATAAATAATTTAAGTTAATTTAGCTAAGCTTCTTACTTGTTAGGTCCCAACTCTAAAGAAAAGCATAAACCTCAGCTCAGCTATTGGATGTTCAGAGCAGCACTTCGATTCACCGCCACCACCGGCGCCACCTCCGCCGCCACAACCACCACCACCATGTTCTCCACTTCTTATTCCACAGCCGTCAGAAACCCTACCTCCCTCTTCCTCCCTTCTCCGCGGCTCTTCCGCCCCCTTCTTTCTCCCAACACCATCTCCTTCTCTTCTCCCATCAATCGCGTTTCGCTTCGATGTTACGCTTCCTCTCACAGAATCCAAGTTTGCAATCCCATTGTGGAAATGGACGGTAACAATTTCCCTTCCTCACCAATTCAATTTAACAGAATATGAAAAAGAGAAAAGAGAAAAGAAATTGAATCTGATAATTGACTAAGTTAGAAGTTATTAGAGACCACTAGAAGCTGCTGATATATGTGCACGTGCAGGAACATTCCCACATAACTTGTATAATCCGTTTTATGTTATATGTATGCACTGTCGGACTGTCTCTATCAACAGTTAATTGCTTTAGCCATGCTGATATTTATTTATTTTGCCTGTTTAGGTGATGAGATGACGAGGGTTATATGGAAGATGATAAAGGATAAAGTATATACATGAAATGTGCATTTTGTCAATTTTTTTAGTTTGATTTTATCATGAAAAGTGTGTGTGTGTGTGTGTGTTTTTTTTTAATTTTATTTATTACTTTTTTTTACTATGTGGCTGCAGCTTATATTTCCCTATTTGGATTTAGACGTAAAGTATTTTGATTTGGGGATTCTGAATCGCGATGCTACGGATGACAGAGTCACCATTGAAAGCGCAGAAGCCACTCTAAAGTGAGTCAATTTTGAATATGAATGGAAAGCATGATACTTTGAGTAATTTATAAACTTGATACTTGTTGCATGTTGGAGATATCTGTCGCTTAAAAATGTGAAGTATAAAAGAGAGATTATAGAAATGTGTAATATTTCTGGAGATGGTGAGAGTTTGAATGCCATGTTAAACTAAGTTATATAGTTTCTTTCTTTAGCTACATTTTATATTCTGCTTGTTTCATGAAAAATAGCAGCTGCTAGCAGCTTGGGGAGAGAGTCTGTTTTGGTTTACCTTTTCTGATTCTGCATCAAGATGCATCAAGCTAAGTATGTTTGCCAGCATTTTGTTTAGGGTCATTGATAAGCTCTGGGTGTGTCCTCCTACTTTAGCAGTCTTGTGCTGGTTAGCTTTGAAAATTGGTTCTGTTTTAATGAATATTAGGAAGCAAAATTTTGTGTGGCACTGTGAAGTTTATGCAATGCTCTGGTAAATTTTGCCTTTTGTTACAGAGAGAAGTAAAAGAAATAGGAGTGCCCTGGGGGCTGGAGAGAGAGAAAGGGGGGTGGGGTTGAAGCAATCACTAGAGATATGTAGATGTTTGTCTCTGCTCTCTACTTAGGTTTATACTTTGCATTAGTCAGCCTTCCATGGGAATTCTATAAAAATTGGAGTAGCTTGTATAGGGATTGAACTGCTTTGCTGCATGCTTTTTTGTTTTAATGTTTCTGCTTTTCTTTACTATCTTTTTCGCCTGATTTGTTTCTATCTCTCTGCTTTGGAGGATTTCTTATCCTACTTTTAGTTGTCACTCCCTCTCTTAATTCTAATAACTTTGTTTTTGTATAATGTTTGGGCACCCTTTTGATTTATTAAAGATTTTGTGTACTGCAGGTACAATGTTGCCGTGAAATGTGCAACTATAACTCCTGGTTAGTTGTACTGGGCTTTAAGTAGACGAAGTACCCTTTATCATGAATTATTAGGCAAACTTGTATCATCCTTGAGAATGTTGTATGCATCTATATATAAGCTTAATTCATTTAATGTTTTTCATACTCACTAAAGGTTGTCTTGATTCTATTTCGAATTTTTCAGATGAGACCCGAGTCAAAGAATTTGGATTGAAGTCTATTTGGAGAAGCCCCAATGGCACAATTCGTAATATTTTAAATGGTTTGTAATAAGCGCATAATACTCAATGCAGGAACAAAGTTAGTCTTATTATCTATTGAATGATATTTTTCCCTTCTTTTCTAGGTACTGTTTTCCGTGAACCCATAATATGCTGCAACATACCAAGAATTGTTCCAGGTAATGTCTTAACTACTTTGATTGTTAATGGAACTGAATTATTGTTAAGCAGCACTTGGAACTTACTTTTCAGTCAACAGGTTGGAAAAAACCCATTTGTATTGGTAGGCATGCTTTTGGTGATCAGTATCGGGCCACTGATACTGTAATTAATGGAGCTGGGAAGCTGAAGTTGGTATTTGGTATGTTTACTAGAGTTGAAACTTCGTTTTTGAAAAATATTTTAAGCATCACTGACTTTTTTACCAAATTGTATCTATGTCTATATAGTCCCTGAAGATGGTGAGAGTCCAATGGAACTAGATGTTTTTAATTTCAAAGGCCCAGGTGTAGCACTTGCTATGTATAATGTTGATGAGGTTTGATTCATTTTATAGTTTCTACAAGCATATACTATTATGTTTTAGTTAAATGTATAAACCCTTGCTTTTGTTTTTATTGTTGTGTGTAAACATGCTTGCTTTTGATATTTTTGTAGTCTATTCGAGCATTTGCTGAATCATCAATGTCCCTGGCATTTTCAAAGAGGTGGCCACTTTACTTGAGTACCAAGAATACAATTCTCAAGAAATATGATGGCAGGTGATTATTCTCATATCTCTGGTTTAGTTTATAGTGTCAAGTGTCACTATTGTATGCCAGATTTCTTGGTAATTTAGACTTATCCTCTCTTTATTTTGTTGATATTTGAACTCATTTACAGTTTGGTAGTCTTACAGATTTAAAGATATATTCCAGGAGGTGTATGAAGAAAGATGGAAGCAAAAATTTGAAGAACATTCGATATGGTTTGTTTTCATTTTGATGATCCAAATTTCTTTGATTCATTACATATACACATGGATAATTGACACTCTAGTGGCTTCAGGTATGAGCATAGGCTAATTGATGATATGGTGGCATATGCACTCAAAAGTGAAGGTGGATATGTTTGGGCTTGCAAGAATTATGATGGTGACGTCCAAAGTGATTTACTTGCCCAAGGTATAGAACACTTATCCGCACAATTCTGATTAGATTCATTCTTGATCGAAACTGTCAAAAGTGGTTGTAGATTTACTAGTACAAAAGGGCATCTTTGGTTATTACAGTTTCACTCGAAACTTGTAAGAATGAGGAAAAAAATGACATTAAGAAGATATTTATGCGGAAAATAAGCTATTAACAAAAGTTATTTCAAGTGCTGGTTCTGCAAGCTAGCTACATGTCTTGCTTTACATTTGCGGGGCTTTATATTTGTTCATTAGAGGAAGGATAGCATTGAAAGTTTGATGGCATGAATAATTCTGACATGCTAAGAAATGTCTATTAAACTCAGTTTATTGAAGTATTTTCTTGTGTGCAGGATTTGGGTCATTGGGTCTTATGACTTCTGTCTTGGTATGTATTAGAACAATATAGAATCCAGTATTTCTTCATCAAGCTTGTTATCTCTCTTTTTCCTTTGGTCGTCATCCATAATTATGCAGCCATATTTCTGCAGCTATCTTCTGATGGCAAGACATTAGAAGCTGAGGCAGCTCATGGAACTGTCACTAGACATTTCCGTCTTCATCAAAAGGGACAAGAAACTAGTACAAACAGTATTGCCTCCATATTTGCATGGACACGAGGACTGGAACACAGGTACTTTGTGGTGTGATTCATGAACTAGCGAATTCAGAAGCTTTTGAAAAAGTTTAGGTTGGACTAGATGAATATAAAAATATAACTGGATAAATTGTAATATAAGCTTTATCTTTGTGAGGGTAAGCTGTGGTGTTTCTTCATCCTTCCTCTTTCATTTTCCGTCTTTTAATATTTCCTCTTGTATACTAGGGCCAAACTAGATAATAACGAGAAGTTACAAGATTTTACTCGAAAGTTGGAGACTGCGTGTGTTGAAACCGTGGAGTCAGGAAAGATGACGAAAGATCTTGCACTTCTGAGTCATGGCCCTAAGTAAGTGGTTCTCCTATGAATATTTTAATGTTTTCAAACATCTTGGATCTCAAACTGAGTGAGCTGCAATCATGATATTTTTGTGAACTCCGTTGTTAAACCTTATTGACCGTTTCCATTCTTAATTGTATTCAAGTATTTTACTTAACTTCTAACCTTAACTCATTGCAGTGTGTACGCAAAATATTTCTTAGTAAACTGTTTGTCTAAATGTTTGGACATCATCAATATCTGCAGGGTGACAAGGGAATATTACTTGAACACCGAGGAATTTATTGATGCCGTGGCACAAAACCTTGAGAACAAACTCCGAGAGCCGGCAATGGTCTGAGTACTATATTTTTTGGCATAGTGGCAAAATTTAGAAACTCGGAACAGTAGTTTGAATAGGTTCCTGCTGTGACCATTGTGATATTGGTGGTGGTTGAAATTTAGGCTTAAAGTGTGTTTTGAAAACGTTCAAAATTCAATGGGAGAGGATTGCTCTGATAATTAAACCATTGATTTTTTGAGACCTTGGTCAGTTGCTTCTGCATTCTTGTGTCACCTTTTCTCATAGTTACACACAAAGGGTAAAAACCCTTGATTTCAAGGGAAAAATAAAATATTGTGATGTGAAGAAAATGCATGTGGGTAAATGAATTCATGAATTTCATTGCTCTCTTCATGTCCCCTTTGCTTTTTCTGAATAATCAACCTGCTACCAAGTTTGGTTGTGCAATTGTGCATTGTGCTACAAAAACAATTATGATATACGAAAGGAACAAGTAGCAGATTTTACATTGTATTATTGTATATACTTAGAATTACAATGTTGCATGGCTTTTCAATGATAAGAATTTTTGTTAAGAAAATAAAAATCCGTACATTGACATCCACTCAATTTTATAGTTTGATCTTTGATGTGACTCATTCAAACATATAAACCATTATATTTTACATTTAAATTTTCTTTGGTATCCTATAAATATCTAGGAGAGTAATTCTACAACTCCCAGAATTGATGATATCACTTTTTATGTATGATTTTTTCAAATTATTTTTTTTATAAAATTTTCTATTAGGATAAATTAAAAATAAGGCACTATGTTTTTCTTGAAATTTATTAACATTGTCATTTTCATCATCCTACCAAATACACCTCTTCTTATCCGATTTTAAAACCCTAATTCCTCTCAAATTCAATTACCATTTCCAATCAATTAGGTTAGGATTTTGAACTTGTTTTTACGCTTTTAATCTCCAATTTCAACGAGCACATCTATCAATTTTTCAGCTCTCTTCTTCCTAGGATTTTTCTTAAAACGTAGCTAGATCAACAATGGTATTCCTCTTCAGGTAACCAACTCCCATAACCTTGTATAACTATATAACAAAAACAAACCAAAATATTAGTTAGTCATAAAAACAATGAGTCAATAATTACCATATTAGGATTTTTATTATCTGAATAATGATTGACAGATAATTTAAGAGCAATTAAAGATAAAGAAATTAAAATACCTTGGTGCCTCCTTTCACGCACCAATTACTATTATTTTTAACTAATATATCACTAATTTCTATCCGTTTTTCA